>NC_047668.1:58452839-58622839 GCF_011762505.2 Arvicanthis niloticus | reverse complement strand
GTTTATAGAGGTTGCTGCTCTTCCAGAGGACCTGAGTTCAGTTCCCAACACCCATGTAGGGTGGCTCATAACTGCCTATAACTCCAGCTCCATGGGATCCAATTCCCCCTCCTCTGGCCTCTGTGGGCATTTGCACATGTGACACACACACACACACACACACACACACACACACACACACAGTATCTACATATCTGTCTACCCCATCTATATCTGTATATCTGTGCCTCTATAGAAGTAAATATTAAAACTATTAATATTCATGCTTATTTATATAGAGTTATATGAAAGTTTAAGATTAGGACAATTTTATAGTGAGAACAGCCAAATAATGATTCTCTGTAAGGGCTGTAATGATGATGGGGGATACAGGACAGAATCCTAGATGCTGGAATTTTCCATATTTTAGTTTTGGTAGTAGTTAAATGAGTGATTCCATTTGGGGATAATTTACCCACTGAAGTGTGGTTGTTGTTAAATGAGTTTCTAGTTTATGAAGTGAGTTAGATAATGGAGACTTGAAACATCCAGGAAGCTGGGGCACTTTTGGTAACAGTGATGACTCAGATTCAATGCCAACTCATGCATCTCAAGTTTATCAAATGCCTGAACGGCAGGTTCTATGCAAGAACCAAACATGAGCCAAGTGTGGTGGTGCCTGCCTGCCATCCCTGCACCTGGAAAAGAGAAGAAAAGGAAAGAGAAGAAAAAGAAAAGAATCAGGGAGACACATCCTAGCCTTCCCACAGTGACCAACTCTACAGTGACTAACTACATAGGACTATTTTTCTTTATTTGCCTCTGAAGCACATCTGTGGATTCAAGAATAATCTTTCCTTTCATAAGAGAGCAGACACTCACTTCTGAATTAATATTGGATTCTGTTGGATTCTGGGAAGTTTGGCTCAAGGTGGGTTTCTGGTGGAATAGACTGGGCTGTGTGGGGCCTTGATTCATCAGATCAAGTTGAAAGGCAAAGATTGCAGAACACAAAGCCGGAACTGATTAACTCAAAGTGCTTTGTCACTTGGTCCTGTCCACCAGACCTGCTACTTGTCAGGACCACCTCTAAGAGTCCTTTGAAGAGACACCATGGAGGACCCATTGAAGTTTCTGAAGAAGCTGCTGAGGGTCTTATGTCTAATCTGGAGTCTCTCCTCCTGTGTTACTTCTTCTTATCCCCCCCCCCCCCACTTGGCCACTGGCTTTTCCTTTCGGGAGTCTGATCCTTCACCTTGCTTCCTGGACAAGCATTACACGGTGACAACCAGAGAAGATGGATGGAGTGGACAAGAACCAGGAGGCCAAAGGTCAACAGCCAGTCTCTCTGTAGACAAGGTCACATATGTGAGACACCCTAGGCCTCTGGGGCTTAAAGAAGGCAAGCCAGCAGATGCCTTCTCTTCATGGAACCGTTAGAGTAATATTATTTTCATCTGAGTGACAAGCAGAGGGTCTAAGAGAGGCTGCTGTTGAAGCACAGGGTGTTTTGGCGGCAGGTCTTCATCTCCCTCTCCTTTTGATTACTGTTTCCAAGGGGACCTCCAATGAGTATATGGGCAAACACATAGGGACATTCCTGGTCTTGTCTGTAGTTAGCTGAGTAAAGCTCTGTGTGTCTCCAGTTTCTCCCAAATGGCACTAGCAGGCTTGGACAACCTGCAGCCTCTTGGTTGCATACACCCTAAGGTAGTTAGTTCTAACTGTAGCCCAACACAAAATCCCACTTACTTAAAGTATTATGAGATGTGGATGGGTGGGTAGGGGGTTGTGTAAATGTTTATATGGGTATGTAAACGTGTGTGTGTGTGTGTGTGTGTGCACCAAAGAGCAACATTAAGTATTGTCCTTGATTGTACTCTCTCTCAATTAACATAGAGCTTGTAGATTTGCCTCTGTCTTAGCTAGCTTAATGCTAACAGATCTACTATCATTTAAAAACATCAACTCTTTTCATATTTGTAGAATTCATCTTTAGGAAGGTTATATTACAGGAAACGTATGAGAGCATCAAGGAGGAGATTTAAAAACCACACAAAAACTCACTTCCCACAAGCAGTCACTGTGCATATTTATGACACCTTGGGTAGAGCGCCATGTGCCCATATACCCAGAGCTGGGGAAAGACTGGAAGTACCAGGAGACTGGAGGATGAAGGAATTTGCCTGAGATGAAGGAGCTCTTGGTGGAGGGTGAGGTGGGGCTCCCCAGGACATAGTACAGGAAGGAAGAGGAAAGTCCAGAGGCAGAGGTTCAGGGTACATAAGAGCACCCCTGGGATGGGATTGGGGGGAGCGGACACTAAGGCTGTCACAGAGCAGTGAGCTCGGAGTCCACCCAGCGACGTTTCTTACAGCAGAAATGATCTGTGCCAGCAATGTGTTGCTAATGACTTCCCGAGCATGACTGAATTGTTTTTCTTTTTTTTTTTTTAACTGTGAACCACATCAGAGCAGACTCGAGGTGGCTACTATGCACTTTAGTCTCCGTTACAATGCATTCGGATAAGCTTCATAAGAAGGCAAGAAGGGGTAAGGCAAGGCAAGCAAGGATGGGGTTTAAATGCAGGAAAACGTCTACCACCCCTTCCCTGGCCTGATGAATTGCAAGTACCGTGGAGACTGAGTCCATCCAGTCTTGATGGCTACCATAGCTAAGCAACTCAGGCATAGGGTTTGAGAATTCACATAAGCAGTACTTACAGAATGCACGTCTGGACAACCAGTATACCTCACTTTGGTGAAGAAACTTCCCCATCGCCACAGTACTGATAGACCAGTCAAATTGAGAAGGGTGGCTTCTAAACACATAAAACATACCCACAAATGCTCTGTAATAAACGGTGACAAATAAGGAAAGGGTAGTAGCCAGGGTCCTGCTATGAGGAGGGTTAATTAGATCACGAGCTGGGAGGAGACCTCTGAGGATTACGTTCCTTTCCTTCCCAGAGGTACTGGAGTATACCAGACACCAGCCATCACCGACTGGAAGTCCTGCTATGCTTGTGCCCTTACATACGTGTCCAGGGTGAGACTGACATTTGCTGGGATAAAAGCCTGGCTAGTGTGGCCAACAGCACTAACTTTAGAAATAAGACTGATGTGATCCAACCTGTGTTCTAAAAAGATAGCAGCTGCCACTTGGGATCTTTTGAGGTACTTTCTCTAGTTCCCAGAAGAGGTCTACGTGGTCCGTAAGAGCTCTCTAATTATCCCACTTAAAGCTCTTGTCCAAACAACTACTGAGTCTTTAGGCAAAAGCAGCTAGTCACCATTGGTCTACTTTGTGCATACGGAGGCTTGAGGACAACCTTAGTCATTCTACTGCAGGGGCTGGCCATTTGGTTTTTGAGGAAGATCACTCCCTGGCCTGGAGCTCACTACATAGGCTAGGCTGGCTTGGCTATCTCTGCTTTCCCAGCACTAGGATTAGCACATGATTATCAGCATGTGCCGACATGGCAGCTCCTCTTCTTAGGTGGGTTCTGGGGATTGAACTCGGCTCTTTATGCCTAAGCAACAAGTCCTTTACAGACAGGCAGCACCGTCTTCCTAGCCCCAATGGCTAGTCTTTTCATTGTCCCGGAACAACTTCCAAGGGCCTCACACTGATTCTTGTTGTAATCAAAGTTGTTTTCATAAAGTGAAATTGAAGTACAGTGCAACGTCTAATAAGTGCAATGCCACTGCCAGGCTCTCTATTAGCAAGGAGAAATAGTTAAGCCAAATAAATAAGTGGCAGACCGAGTGTCACACAGTCAGAGGGCCCATGGCTGTAATCGGGTTTCACGGGTAAAGCTTTTTCTGGAGCCTGTCTTCTGCCTACAGGTACTTACTTGGCTAAGTGCCAGAGAGATGGGCTCTGTGTCAGTGGGATAGAGAATAGAGCTTAGGTTGGCCAATATACATTTGGCACTACTAAGAACTATAAAGACTATAGGAGCTGAGGTGGTCATAGGAGACATGATGACCGGAGTAGAGAAGGGAACTGAGCAGAGCAGTGTAGATTGCCTTAGGCTTAGGTGAGACGTACAGGGAGATGACTCTTGGTGTAGAGGGCATGAGAGGTTCACTGATGCTGGAATGAGCCAGGCAGTCTGAAGAAGAGATCCTCTTGTTAATAAGGTGAGAGCCCTGGATCCACCCCTGCCCCCACCAAGCAGCATCACCAGCTATGAGATGGAGATCTGGGGCGCTTTTACTTAGCCTTTCTGAGATTCTATTGTAAACAAAGCCCTGCAATGTCAGGTTCTCTTGTCGGGACTTAGTGAGATTAAAGCCTTGAGTCTGCCTAGTCAAGTGTTCAGCACACTCATGTTGACTTTCTTCCCCAGCAAAGCAAGCCGGTGAGTCTCCACCTGCAGGTTTAGGCTTTTGGAGCCAACACTTGACTGTAGTATATGATTCTTCATAAGTTCAAAGGCTCTAGGATTTTGAAGGTCATAGACTAAACAGAGTCCCAGCTCTGCTTGCTCTGGGATACGGCTGTGCTGAGTGTGACAGGTGCCTGACTCTCCGTCAGTTTTAGAGGTGCAGTGATGGCAGGCATAGGACCTGGGTGGAGTCAGAGACAACACGACACATGGGCACTCTGGCCCTGGCTAGATGACCTAGATCAGGCTGCTAACCCTGCAAGCAATAGGCAGGACTGTGATTGAGAACCTTGACGCATGGGTCCTAGCCAGATCTGCTGTGTGGAAACACATTGAAAAGGCGAGGCAAGATATTTGTCTAGCTGACAGAATACTGATATTAAACAAGCAACAACAGCAACAAACCAAAAAAAAAAAATGAGAGAGAGAGAGAAAGAGAGATAGAGATACAGAGAGAGAGAGAGAGAGAGAGAGAGAGAGAGAGAGAGACTATTCTTCCAAGTCTTAGTTCAATATTGATATGTTCTGCAAAGTATGGTCCCTCTTGTTTCATGTTTCTGTATCTATAAAAATGAAGAAGAGACTCTTTCAGCTTCTTAGAACTCTCCAGGTTTCCTGCTTTGGGCTCCAGACCCAAAGGAAAGAGATATGAATATTAATTGAATCACAAATAGAATATGAATACAACTATGCATGTGATTATAAAGATACATATGTATACAGCCTGTGTCTCCCACCTCCAGTCTCTGGAAGAGGACAGTTCATTCCATGTTCCATTTGTAGTCAATCAACACATCCTCTTTTCTGTACATATCTTGGGTGTGGTCCAAAACAGCTTTCTCAGCCATTGTCTGCCATGTCATAGGAAAGACAGGTATATGCTGCCGCCAGTGTGTGAGGGACAGGCTGTCTCTTCATGTGGCTGCCATCTTCTCCCTACTCCATGGGCTGACCTCTAGGAGGACTCTGAAGTAAAGGATCACTCTTGCTCTGGGTCTCTGCAGACCGATTAGGGATGGGCCATTCGCCTAAACAAATCCTGTATACCAGCAGATGATGTTCTTTAGGGCAGATGTTCATATATTTTTATGAGAAGTACTGGGCATGTTCAAAGAAAGGGTTATTCAAGGTCACGTGGCATGAGAAGAGGCTTCAAGAAGGCTCTAGGGATTTAAGATGGCTGCAGAAGGGAAGGTTGGATCTGGAAAGGTAAAGGTGGGAGTCCCAGCTTGCTGGAAGGACACGAGCAAGTGATTCTAGTCTATGCACTTGGTTATTTCTCAGGCATTCCCCTAGAGACAGATCTGATATTAGAACATTCATGAGAACTTTAGTTTCTGGACCTGTAACATAATAGGATCTAAGACCCAGGGTTTGCATAGATGGATACCATCCTGTGAAGCTCTGCCCGTAACTCCCTGCTTTTTTTTTTAAGAGAGTGTTAATGTCCTAGGATGCTTGGCTATTATGAACACCTAATCACATTACATTAATTTCACCACACTGGAGAAGGCAATATATTAGAGAGTGTACCTTCGACTAACCCTGGGCTCCCTGCATAGCCCCTGAAATGCACTCTGATTGAGGGTTCATCTCTTGCTGGCATGTCTATAGTGCTCTGGAGAAAGGTCCCACTCCGCGCTTCCAAGGCTTGCAGTTGGAGCAATTCATAGGTTCTGAGCTCTTAACTGTAGCTTAGTCCTTGGAACCCAGCTCTGTGACCAAGACCAAGGAGGAAGGAGGTTAACAAGCTGGCTCAGGGATGCTTGAACATGGGAGGTCCAAATTCCTTCCTTCCCATTCAGTGGTTTTGTAATTAATTAAATATCCCATTTTACCTAAGCTTTAGGGTATTTTTGCTCTAGAAAGCATCTTTTCTCTTAACTAAATTGAGGCCCATAAATGAGAAATACAGTGCATGAAATCTCTGTGTGTCACACCATAAATCTCGGGCATAGGCCTTTGCAAATCTCCCGTAGGATAAATTGTAGCAATAAAATGTTTGCATTTTCTCCTTGTAGTTGCTGGGTACAGGGAGTTGAGACTTTCCCAGCCATAGGCACTTTGATTGAAGATCACGAAGCTATACAAGGGGACATGAGGCAGCCAGATTGTAGGCCCTGAGGGTGGCCGGTCCTCTGCCCTCTTGCCACCATTCAAAAAGTATAGATGCTCTTCTCTGGCAATGACCTTGGAAGAAGTTAGGAAAATCTGGAGGAGAGGTCCATATCAGGTGGAAGAGATAGGTTTAAAGCAGGAAAAGGGTACTGTGATTCTAGGAATCTGATAAAGACCTTTGATCTAAACTATTTTTTAATTCATAACTAAAATTTGCTTGTGTGTGTATACACACACATGCATATATATATATATATATAGTGTGTGTGTGTGTCTGTGTCTGTGTGTGTCTGTGTGTATAGATGGATGCAGGAATTCATTTATCATCCTACTTTTTAAGATAGGGTCTCACACTGAACCTGGAATTCACCAATTTGGCTAGATTGGCTGGCCAGCAAGCACCAAGGATCCATTCATTTCTGCTCCCCATCCCAGGTTTGGAATTATAGGTGTAAGCATCACGCCAGGCCCTTCATATGGATGTTGTGGATCTGAACTCAGGTCTTCAAGCTTGTGAAGTGAGCACTTCATCAAACTGAGCCATTTCTCCAGCCCCTCAGATTGCTTCATATTTTTCCCTTATTAGTCCTCTTTGTTCCTTTCAACCTGTCTTCCAGTATTTTATTCATTCAGTTAAAAATTAAAGAATAGTTTTTTAAAATGAATGAACAAATTCTTATATCTCTACATAGAAAAACAAAAGGTAGAGTCAAAATATAAGTTCCCAAAATTATCTACAGCATGAAAGCAAGTTTGTGTGTGTGTTGTCCAGCAACACATACACACACCGGAAAGGTGTGGCATCCAATATGAACAGCACAGACAGGAAAGTTATGACATCATTGGATGTGTAACAGCAACCAGAAACCTCAGAGAAGGGTGACAAAAGATGAAAGATGGGTAGGGATGTATCTCAGCCTATTAAGAAAAGAAAAAGTTCAAAATATTAAGTGTAAAATATTAATGTTTACTGATTTTAACATATTAGTATGTGGGTACTTGTCATAGTATATTACCTTATAAACATAGTATTCCATAAATAAAGTAAAGATTTTTTAAAGAATTACTATTATAGTCCACTCCTTTTGGAGAGGTGCTAAAAGGTATCATTTCAGATTTGTAAGGGACTTGTTTATTCCAATCTGGATGGTCCTAGGAGATTGATTGTGTTTATTGTATCCCCTGAACCTTGAGGCATATCAGTGTTTCTTCTTGTATTCACCCAACCTCAACACTAACTTTCCACAGCAGCTGAGAGGAGAGGTTGGCCGGACATAGGAAGGGAAGAGCTGGAGTTGTCTCTGCCTGAGCCTGGTAGGCATTACTATCAGTACCTGGACAGATGCAAACATGGGAACTGGGAGAACTCCAGGGAAAACTATTTAGCATTACGGAAACTGGATGAGGTTACAAGTTAGTCAACAAACTTTATGTGAGCTTTCTGGATACCTTGTGTGGTTGTTTGAATGAGAATGGCCCCCAGAGGCTCACAGATTTGAATGTTTGGTTACCAGGGAGTGGCATTATTTGAAAGGATTAGGAGGTGTGGCCTTTTTGGAGGAAATATGTCACTGAGGGGTGGGTTTGAAGTTTCAATGGCAAAAACTAAGCCCGGTGTCTTCTCTCTTCCTGCTGCCTGTGGCTCCAGATGCAGAACTCTCAACTTCTCCAGCACCATGTCTGTGTGCTGCCATGTTCCTTGCCATGGCCATAATGGACTAAACTTCTGAAACTGTAAGCAAGGTCTAATTGAATGCTTTCTTTTATAAAAGTCGCCATAGTTATGTTGTCTATTAACAGCAATAGAACACTAACTAAGACATTTTGCAGATTCTGACCAAGAAGGGTTAAACCTAAGATTACACACTTCTACTGAGCTGTTGCATGATGTCACTGTTGTTGGCCCAAGGACTGCACTTTGAGCAGAAAGATCCTAAAGAAGGGACAGAGATGGAGTGTGCTTCTTTGCATTACCCAGTATATCTCATGGCATATTTCTCTAACAGGGGCCCATTCTTCTATGGCTGAGGAGCCATTCTCCTATGCTCAATTTAAGGAAGGAAAGGCCATGGTGAAGATATTGTTATCTGGTTCCAGCCATTCTCCCAAGCCACGAAGCTACTCTGGGGCAGATCTGGACCTGCATTTGGATTCTGAATCTACATAAAGTTCAGTGGTTTAAATGAAAATAAATGCAATAGATAGGATTTACTAAATAGCCAGTGAAGGTAACTTAAAGTAACATCTCACAGACTAATTCAGACTTAAACCAGAAAAGCAATGGAGAAGGGAAGAAAATTATTTTTTTCATTGTTAAATCATAGTGTTACTGTAAATTGTAAGTGCCCATAACCGACTTCACATACAATTTGATTTTCCTGCATACTTTATCAGCACAGGTTGTACAAATAAAAGCTTACCTTGGCTAATTAATATGTCCATGCCAGACTCCCAGTCTCCTTCTTGAGCTTTCTAGAATATCTGACTTTGACAATGTCTCTTCACTAGGCCTTATATTTTTGTCACCTAAAATGGTGTTGGTCCCACTGTCTGTAAGGTCTTTTCAGTTTTAATAGTTTTCAAGTCCAAAGTTTCCTTCTTTGCAGACCTTAAATATGATTTTCTGGACTCCTCTCGTCAGCTGTCATTTTCTCTTTACATGGTTCACAGCTTTCTTGCCCAGGAAAGTGATAAGTGAACAGAAGGACTATTGATATCATAGTTACTTTATATTCAGCAAAGAGGGTCAAGGTACTATTTAAAACCCAGCAACAGAATGGCTTTCTGTGTGACTCTCAAAGGCTCTTAAGCCTCAATTCTACGCACAAAGAAAGAAAATAATTAATCGTCCCATGTCTTGCCTGCTTTAAAAGAAAGAACATAGTCAAGTGTAGGGGCCCATCAGAAAACAGAATCAAACCAATTGGTTTTCCCCCGTCTGCCTCAGACCACAGACTTCAGGTAGACAAATCAGAGTCCTTTAATTTAGCTGTGCAGAGTCCTTTCTACCCAGGAATGTCCTTCTTCCCTGGAGACAGGCCTGATTTGAGACCAGTGCTGGACATGAAAACCCTGGTAGCATTGGTGTCATAAAGACTCTTTCTTGGCTTGTAAGGGTATTGCTAGGGGTAGGTTAGAGTGGGTAGCATGCCTGAGCTAATGAAAGTATTTTTTTCCTTTCAGGCTCATGATTTTACAAAGCAGAGTTATTTGTCTATAAGATTTGTTGTCTCTTGAAATCTCTCATCATCTCAGGTTCTAGGACTCTGCATGGGAAAGAGAAATTGGGACATAACCATATTGATGGTTGATAGATCCAGGTTAATTACCTGTTGCCAACTAAATTAGTCTATGTGTTCCTGTGTGGTAAAAATGTTTTACAATAACAACGAAATACTTAGGGTTCACCAATCTTGGAATTTATCACATTTGCTTAAAAATACAGATTACTATTTAGTAACCTCTGGGCCAGAGATTCTCCATTTATGCAAAGCTCTTGGGTATTGTTACTGATGCACAGACTATACCTTGAACAACAAGAGAATTTCCCAAGCCTGAACACATGCTAGAGTTATCTTTAAAAGACCCCTGATGTCTGTGACCCTGAGGGATTCTGGTTCATTTGGTCTGATTCACTTATTCCCCAAGTGATGCTTATGTGGAAATAGAGTTTGAAATCACTGGACCAACGCATACTCTCAAAAGCATTCTTCTGCAGCTAAAGGCCAGGAGAAGGAGATACTTTTCCAGGTCACATAAATTCAGCTTAAGAACCTACTCTTATAATTCCTAACAACTCCTACCCCACCCCTCAACCCACATCTGTCCAGGCACAAGTTCTTACTACCAGCTTTTCCAAGTCTATACTGTGGTAGTTTGAACCAAACTAAGACAGAAGTGCATTGCTTTTGATAATGCATATTCCATGGTGGGTTAGAAAGGTACCCATCTTGTCAGAATGACCTAAGACAGGCTCAGTCTTGTTTATGCAATTAAAATGGGGGAGATGTGGAGAACTTTTGGTGCTGCCTGGCAGGAATCTGACATTGGCCAAGCACAAGGAAATGGGCTACTTGGAAGGAATCTGACATTGGCCAAGGACAAGGAAATGAGCTGCAGGCAGGAATCTGACATTATGCTAGAACAAAGAAGTAATTTCAGGCAGGAATCTAAAGCCTAGGCTAGAACAAAGAAATAATTACAGGCAGAAATCTAAATCTTAGGCTAGAACAAAAAAGTAGGCTTCAGGCATGAGAATGACTTTGGGCTAGAACAGGGAAGTGGGCTCAGATATTTTGGTCATCCTGATAAGCCCTTAAAAAATAGTGATCATGGGAATGATCACGGGACTCTGTTAACTGCCTTGCTTGTTCTTTGACTATCAGTGTTTGTTGTCTTGCTTGTTTCTTGACTATTTGCATCTATTGTATTGCTAGTTCCTCAACCTAGAGCTGACCTTAATACTTGAATGAAATTAAAATAGTATAAAAGCAAAAAGGAGGAGGAGGGATGAGATAGGGAGTTTATGAGGGGGGAATGGGGAAAGGGATAACATCTGAAATGTAAATAAATAAAATGTCTAATAAAATTATCTATCTATCTATCTATCTATCTATCTATCTATCTATCTATCTATCTATCTAAATGAATGTGTCTCCCATACTCCCATAGCATCATATTTTTGAATGCTTGGTCATCAGAGAGTGGCATTACTTGAGAAGGACTAGGAGGTGTGGCTTTGTTGGAGTGGTTATGGCTTTGTTGGAGAAGTGTGTCACTAGGGGTAGGCTTTGGGGTTTCAAAAGCTTAAGCCAGGCCCAGTGTCTCTCTCTTCTTTCAGGTTCTGGATCCAGAAGTAGAACTATCAACTGCTTTTCTAGTATTATATCAGCCTGCAAGATATCCGCAAGCTGCCATGCTTCTCTCCATGATGACAATGAATTAAAACTTTGCAACTATAAGCCAGACCCAATTAAATGCTTCCTTTATAAGAATTGCCTTGGTCAGGGTGCCTCTTCACAGCAATAGACCAGTGACTAAAACACCTGTTATCTGGATTTTCTATCCCTGAGTACAAGTTGCTCATTCTCTCATCTTAACTGTACAGATGTAGTCTGGTGAAAGAGACTAGACAGATCCTCAGCAGGGCTGTAAATGGAGGCAGGCTACCAATGACATTCTCCCTTTACTTCCTTGCCTTTAGAGCCCCTTCATGCACACACAGAAACACTCTTGGGGGGTTATTCCACAGATCTGAACAATCCATGAAGTCCTCATGGAAGACTCTAGACATGTTCCATCTCTTCTCTCCTCTCCCCTTCTATCCCTCCCCTCCATCTTCTTCCTCCTCACTTTTCTTCCCTCCCCTCCCCTCTATTTTTTTCATCTTCTTTGGAAAGGATCTTATTATGTAGGTTAAGGTGGCCTAAAACTCATGATCTCTCTTCCTCAGCCTCCCAAGTGCTCAGATTATAGGTATGTACAGGTATGTGTGCTCAGACACTTTTCTCTAACATTTTCTTTAATTTTTGTTTTGTTTTGTAGCTTCTGTTGAATCTGACAACTTAAAAAAAAAAGTTGATCAAAGTTAAAATAAGAAAATAAATCTGACCTCTAAGTAGCTACATGTCACAAATTGCGATTAGTGTTTTTATTGTCTTTCAATTCTATTTCCATTGCAACTGTCTCTTTGATGCATTAGTAATTTAGAAGGGCATTTTAACATTTCCAAACATATGCTTTTATTTTTTTATCCATCTAGGAAACACTATTAGTACTTTTGACTTAATTGCACTGTGGTCAGGGAACTTTATTTCTAGGCATTGGCCCTGTGAAGTCCAGCTTTCCTGGAATATAGAATGTGAGCATGTTTTGTAACTCTTGCATGTGATTATGGACTCACTGGGCTCATAGCAAAATGCTATATGCTGATTTTGTTTGCATCTTCTGTAGCCTTGATAACCAATTTTCTGTTTAATCTTTACATTTTGATAGGGTTGCTTTATCAGTAACTGTGTTTTCTGTCAGCTTTTAAGTTACACACAACCAGTCTACATCATTAAGTCTACAAAAGCGTAATGTTGCTGGACTTCTTGCTAGATTTTCTTGCTCTTCTTTTTCCTTCTTGCTTTGTTGTAGTTCTTCCTTCATTAGGAAATTCTCATAGCAAATTCTATAACTCCTTTTGGTGGGGAGGGTGCCTTTTTTCTCGGTATTGCTGGGAATGGAATTGGGCATTTATGCATACTAAACAGGCATTTCAACACTAGACATATCCCTAGCACCAATGCTCTGTATTAAGAGACAGAGAATGCATCTGAGCCTTGCCTAAAAATCAAGATGACCTTGAACTCCCAAGCCTCTTTCCTTGGCCTGTTAAGTAACAAGTGCTGGGATTACAGGCATGAGTAACCATGGTCAACTCTATGTACTTTTAAGAAGGTCTATCAGATGGATATAAAAATCTCTTTTTAATCTGAAGAGGCTTGATACATTGACAGTTTGATTCTTCAGCTTTCGTTCTTGGCCTATTTTTACATTTTAGGATTTTGTACATGAAAGCCAGGCTTTCTCTGAGTGACAGGTAGTTGTTTATGTCTCCTTTCCTGTCCCAGTTGGGGTCCTGCCCATTTGCATAGATACACATATACACATATACACAGATACACATATACACATATACACATATACACATATACACACATACACACATATACACATATATACTTATACACATGCACACATACACACATGCACACATACATACACACATACACACATACACACATACACATATACACACATACACATGTACATGTATATACACACTTATATGTGTATTATATAAATATATACACATATGCATATATTATATACATACATATATACACATGCACATATACACATATACATATATGACACATATATATACATATATATGTTCTGCTTATTCCTCTCTTAAGACTATAACCATATATAACCCATTGGGCATTTTGTTTTAGTTCCTGATCACAAACCATTGTCTCTAGGACTATAGCTTGTTACGAAATGGTAGCCTCATTGACAATTTTTAGGCTCCATTTATGGTGACTGCATCCCACAAACTGGCTATAAGCACTAAGCTAGCTTCAGCCTTTCAGCTTGACTGGTCACATTTAGAACACTTTACCACACGCAACATGAACTCCAGTGCATCCAAAGCTCAGCTTGATTCTCCCTAGACCTTCTACACTGGTCCTGGCTGGAGAGGTGGAGACAGGATGTGCCTGCATTACTGAGCTCAACTCTGTGATTCCACTTTTTTTTTTAACCATTGATCCCAATGGTAAGAATATACACTTAAAGTGTAGATGTACAGAGAATGAGCCTAGGTGCCAGGGTAATAATGGAAGATGTTATTCCTCAGAAGATGATGGTTGGTATATATTATGTCACATGCACTCTTCCAGAACAGCAGCATCAGAAGGACAGACACTGTGGTTCTATTCTCACTCCGTGCAATTTCAGGACACAGGGACGACCAAGAAATGAGCATAGAGAAAAGGAAATGAATGTCTGAGCATTTTCAATCCTTCCTGATGATGTTCTTAGACTCCAACCCAAACACCAACCCCCTGGATCATGATATTAGTGTTACAATAAAGTCAGCACATTTTTAGGATCAGGGAAGACTTGGAGTTAGCACACATCTGAGCTGCTCAGGTGAGGTATGAGTATGTCCTGCTTTATCACAAAGCAGCAACATGGAAAAACTATTCACTGAGAAACACGCCAACCACTAAATTAAAGATGATGAGCGAGTGCCTTCACACTGCCACCATGGTGTTTGTGTATCTTCCCCCTTTCATACTATTTATGAGAGATAATTTGCTGATATTGTTGTTACCCTCAAATTATGTACCAAAGGAAATTAAAAAGCACTACAGAGGAGGAAATAATGAATAGTAGCATTTAATTAAATCCAAAGTGGGTCCAATCAATGACTGCCTAATACAATAATGAGCTTAATTTAATTTTCATTTAATGGAAAAAGTAAAGCTTTAATCAACTGCCTATGGAATTAAATGACAGCAACTTTTAAAATGTAAGTTTTTCCAAAGTGGAGTCCTAAACGAATAACAATGACAAAAAACAATGTCAACCCTACTGGTCTATATTCACTTTCTAGAAGTATAGAGGGAAAAGCTCTGCATAGTAACCAGGACTGAAGCTGGCATTTCTGGAAAGCTGAATTAATTAAAAACCAATACTCTAACTTCATGAACTTTGGAGTCATCAAAAAGCAAAAGACAAAAATTGGATTTCTAAGAATTGCTGGTCTAGGGTTGTTACTCAAAAGAATAAACAGATTTCCACATTGGCAGTTTGGCTGGATACTTCCTAGGGGCTCCTGTTTGAAGGGCAGCAGCTGAGCATAAGGAGAAAACATGGTGTGGCAGGGACCTCCAGGCCTTCCCAGTTAACTGATCCATGGCTAGTGGCTTGGCATAGGATTTGGTTTAGATGGTGTTGTGAGACTACTTTTCCAATATCTTGCTTTAAAAGCTTAATTTTTATTTATGGTTTTCTTATTGTGTGTGTGCATGTACGTGCAGACACACAGGCATGCATGTTCATGTGTTGCCGGTGGAAGTCAGAGGTCAATCTCAGGTGTCATTCCTTAGAAGCCATTCACCTTGCCCTTTGAGATGGGATAGCTAACTACAGCTTGAGGCTTAGTGATTAGACTGGGTTGCCAGGCCTGTTTGCTCCATGGGTCTGGCTGTCTCTCCTACCCCAGGCTGGGACTGAAAGCATGGGCTGCCATACCTGGCTTTTACATAGGTTCTGAGAATCAAAGTGAGGCTAGTGTGGCAAGCCCTTAATTGGCTGAGGTATCTCCCACCCTGACCCCAAGGTCCCCAGTCTGCAAGAACTGTATTTGTTAAGATTGAACTATTTGAGACCTCACACTTCCATGAGGGAAAAGACTGTACTTGAACTGGTTTATCCATGAAGATATGAAATGTGTGGCAACTGGGCATAACATCCAGGCGGCAGACAGTGGCCAGTCCTTGGCCTGCAGCTTAACAGCTCTATGATAATGGGCAATTCACTTAATTGGTTGGAGGTTCAAGTTCTCCACCTGAAAAACAGAATTGGTGCTATTCATTTTGCCATTCCTCACATGATTTGAGGATGCTCCAGCAGATGGTGAAGGAACACTTCCTCAACATCCACCACATACAAGTCAGCTTGCTCAACACGCACCATGAAGCACATGACATGGTCTGGGGCATAATCAGGTCCACAATTACAAGAACTCACAGCCCATGCGTCTTTCCCGTGCTCTGCCACCTTGTGTTTGTTTGTGGAGTTCATCCCATAGGCAAAGGTGAGGGCTCTGTGTGGTTGGAATTATTTCATCTTCTTTGTTCAGCTCATTTGCTTTTTACTTGTCGGTCTCTATAAATGTTATGCATCACCTGCATGCATACACATACAGACACATACACAGATAGACACGCACACACACACACACACACACACACACACACGGACACACATATACACACACTAATGACCCTTCACATTCTGTCTGTGCTATGGATGTCACCTCTACAGCACCAACTATAACCAACCCATATACAAGTTCAGGTCACTCCAGGACAGGTCTTTGGAACAAAGCAGGTGCCATCAATATGTGCTATATGAACAGTTACATTATCTGCAAACTCTTAGGCTGCTTTTCGGGCAACTGAAACGTTCCTGTTACTTGCTCTTTAATTGTCTGTCACTTGCTCCACTGGGTGCCTGGTTCCTGTTATATAAGTAGTGTTTCATCAACTACTATATTCAGCAGGATGCTGGGGTCAGTCCCTAACCCCCGAACTGAGACTGGAACACGAATGACTCACCAGCTCCCTGAAAAGTCTAATTAATCACAGCAGCGCTGGAGCAGAACAACATTAGTTCAGGGTATGTCAAGCGGTTTCCGTGATATGACTGATGACTTTGAAGCAGTGGGGTTGGCTTGGGCAAGATACTATTGGGAAGATTCCAGATAGCCTTCATGATCATATTTCATACATTTCACTGAGGTTGCTTGGAAAGCCAAGAATGGAGAAACAATGATGTCTAACAAGCTAACCCTCCATAATTTCCTCCACCTTCGCTTTGCTAACAGTGTTCTGCAGGGAGAACGTTAAAGTGTTCAGTCACAGGAGAACTTTATAACCAGAGTGTAGCTTCAAAGGGAGCTTCAGATGTTGCACATAGGAAGACTAGGTAGAGTCTGCAGAAGATAGAGTTGGTGGCACACTTTAATCTCAGCCTGGCCTCCCTGTGTGAGAAGGCTGTTGTCTATGTAAGCTGATTAGTTTGACTTTAACGGAGCAGAGCAGAGGGTACCATTTTAGCCAACTCAGCACTGGTGATCTCTAGGATAGAAAGTGGGGCCCCAAACAGAAAACAACCAAAGGGCTAAGGTTGATAAAGGAGAGCCCCCAAACTGACCATTATTATTGGGTTTTGTAAAGGCTCCATTGAAAGCGGAATTCAAGACGCCCCATTAACTGAAGCAGAACTATGTGAATGGATAAGCAAAGAGAATAAATGGAGATAGAAATTATTTATTTATACATTTATATCTCATATTAGCGTGAGCATTTTAAAAACAAGGTCAGTATTTTAGTTGGCTTTTGTTCTATTCTTAAAGCTTGGCATGATGCCTTATGCTTAATAGATATGCAATGAATGATTAATTGAGTTCAATAGTCTCCAAGTGTATGAGCTTTTCCAAAGATGATGTATTAATCTGATGCTTGCTCATATTCCAAATAGCCAAGCATGACAAATGTGCTATCTTGAATGTAATAGGTCATGCCACAGTGAACTCTCACAGGTAGGCTAACTGAGATGAGCTGAAACTTGGACCCCAGATACTTACTCTAATATATAGGACTGTCTTTGGTACCAAAACATGGGAAGTGAGAAAGATATGGTATCCCAGAGATTCAATAGATGGGTAGATAGGCATTTACTCTGAAGGGAAAGCAGTCCTCAGAAAGGGGAAATAGATCAAAGAGAAGACATTAGCAAGCCATTTTCATAAACATACCAAAGTGGGAATTCTGTAAGTACCGGGACATGGTCATTGTCCCACATCCTCAGTGGGTAGACTATTGTCTGGTAGAAACTAGACAGTTACAAACTCATCTATTTTGCAAAAGCAGGTATCCTCTATGGGTACACAGAAGGGTTAGAATTAAAAGGCAGCCTGTGTGCCTAGATGCTAAATCACAGAATTGCCACTGCCAGATACTGGAGCTATGGGTAGACAGTTTGGGCTCAGCCTGCAAGCCGTAGGGTCACATGATCTTGGTCAGGATAGAAGAGGAGTTAAAACTCAGTATGTACAGCTAACACACTCAAATCGGATGGTAATATGTCATTCCAGGTTCCCTGGTAGCATCCTCATGACATGCAAGTGATCACGTGTCCAGCCAACATAGAGAAGGACATTTAAAGACATATTATTAAGTTCTCTGGTGAGTGATTCTGAGAACTGTGAATCAAGCAGCATTAGGTTCACCTGGAGATTGACAGAGGCGCAAAGTATCAGGCCTTGATCCAGATCTGCTGAGTCTGAAATTTGGGAGGTGGAGAAGGAGCCAAGGAGCCAGTAATTTGTTCCCACAAACTCCTTAAGGGATCCCCAAACATGCATAGGTGTGGAAAACACTGAGGGAGAAACTGAGTCAGGCTTTCTTTTTGTAGATGCCATGTACCTGTCCGACAATCTAATGAGACTGTAGGCTCCTTCTTAGATGAACATTTTTCAAGTATAGAGAATCACAAAGGAAACCAATCACACTGAAATATACTTATCTGAGAAGATGCCGAAATATGGCTATAAAAATGTTATGATGTGATAATATATATGATTCTTTATTAATGCATTAAATATCACCATCTCATGGAAGATCTAATAACATTTGTAACTTCGAAGTAGCAATGAAGTTACACAGTATTTCAAGATGCCTGCCACACCTGTCGTGTAATTTCCGTTACTGATAAAACCCACAGCCCACTGTTACTGAATAGCAGGTTAGTTGTCCACATTTGCAATTGGAGAAATGCTAACTCTGAATTAGAGAGAAAGCAATGCTGTATTTTTATCAATTAAATTAATGGACTCCTCAGTTTTATTTAGGGTCCTCCGAGGCTCTATGGATGCAGGATTAAGATATTTGTTATAAGCATTTGACAACCATTAGTTTACTTTGTTCTTTTGATAAGTTTTGATTAGTTTTCTTTGTTCTTTTGTTCTTTTGATATTCTTCATGTTCCCAGTGTACGGGGGAGGAAGTTAAGGCTCGGGGAACTGAGAAGACATATCCAGTGCCATTTGCTGCTAGAATGAAGGTTCAAATCACATGTAGAATTACAGTTTGGGGTGGCATGCATGCGTGCGCGCACTTGTGTGTACGTGCATGTGTGTGTGTGTGTGTGTTTGTGTGTGTGTGTCTCTGTGTCTGTGTGTGTGTGTGTGTGTGTGTGTGTGTGTGTATGTGTGTATTTTGGGTGAGGTTGCAAGAGTGGTGTTTCCTCAGTGCCTAGAGCACAGTGGGCACCATGGTATGTGTTAACGTACTTGTTGAATAAGTAAAGGAATGGATTGAACTGGATGGAATGTGAACTAGTTACTGGTTGCTGTAATCACATATTCAGCAAGAAGTAGCTGAAGAGAAGGTTTGTTTCGTGCCCCTGCTTAAGAAGTGTTGGTCTTTTGTGGCAGGGAAGATGTGGCCATGTAGCATGATGCAGATAGTCACGTAGCATAGTCAGTAAGGCATCAGAGAATGAACATGAAGAGGGGGCCTGGCTATTAAACCTCAAAGCCCACTCTCCTGTGACCTACCTCCTTCAGGGGAAGCAGCATCTTCCCAAAGGTTCCATAGTCATTTAAAACAGGGCAACCAGCTGCATGCAGATCCACTGCAAACATGAGCCCATGGTAGGACTTCCATATTCAAACCACCAAAAAGACAAGTCTGTCATCTCTCTGTGCTGTTGCTATTGTTAGTGTGTATTTGTTTGTGCATAGTGTGTACCGTGTGAGTGTGGGTGGGGAGACACCATGGTGTGTGTACTGAGATAAGAGAGCCATCTTGGGTATCTGTCTTCACTTTCCACTGTGCTTGGGATGATCTCTTTGTTGTTTTTCTGCTTCATTCACAGATCCCTGGCTCTTGAGCTTCAGATAATTCTCCTGTCTCTGCCTCCCATATTGCTGTAGAAGCACTGGGATTACAGACATTCCTCCTACATGGTCTGACTTCTGGGTTTGTGGGATTTGAACTCAGGTCCTCCCCCTTGTGTAGCAAGCACTTTTACTCACTATGCAATCTCCTAGCCTTATGCTGCTGAGAAAAGTAGACGTTGTCCTTATCCATCCTGCAGGCAGTAAAAGGAAACGTCATTACCTTGATCTTCCAGACCTGACAGCAGAGCTTTGATTTAAATTTATGTTGAATATACATATCACAAACAACATTATTCCACCCAAATCAGAACACAATTCAACAAATTGAGGAGCAGACTGTCTCAGCATGGAGTGCAGGTCCCTCTGGCTTCCCTCAGAAGCAGTTGGGTTTGTTTATGAAACAGGTTGTTACCTCACTCAACATGAGTCCTTCTTTAGCTGACTTAGTGCCAGCAGGAGAGGAAAGAAGATAGTGACTAACTGGATGTGTGCAGAAAACCTAGAGCAAGCAGCAGAGAAAGCCTCCTCCACTTCTGAATCACGGACTCCTCTCAGGGGCTTTTCTAATGTCCTTCACTAACCACACTTAATTTAATTATCTTAAAGGTGAATTGAATGCTGAAAATTCATTTACATAACAGCAACGCTAATGCTTGTAAAATATACCATCAATTAAACCCTTAAGAAGAAATGTATTGGCTGTAAATGAAATATATAACCAGTAGGATTAATCAAAAGCTAATCATGTTAAAATATCACCCTTGGTCTAAGCAGAAGAATATGCTATTGTTGTCAATCCAAATTACAGTCTTGCAGAGTTTGCTTAAATACTTTTAATCATATTAATCAGCAATCCTATATTTAATGTGTTTTCATAATTTCTTCTTTCTAACTCTGAAATTGTTTAGCTCTAGGCTGTTTCTTTTGGCAGCAACCTGTGATCAACATTGTTATCATTGCGAAAAAATATGTATTTGAGAATGTTTTCCATGGAAGACATGGGGCCAGCCAGTGGGAACAGACTGAGAAATAAACATCTATATTCTTGCCTTTGAAGAGATGTCAGGTGTGGGCCAGAGTTGTTGAGAGGAACGGGGGTGGGGGGGTAGAGTGACAGAGAGACAGAGAGACAGAGAGACAGAGAGACAGATACAGAGACAGACAGAGAGAGATATTAGGAGTAGAAAGAAAGAAATAGGGACTAGGGTCTGAAGGTAAAATCCTTGTTGATGATCAACACTTGGCATTCCAGTGCTTAGCACATAGTAGGCACTTAACCCAAGTTTAATGACTTTTCTTGGAGCAGTATTCTGCCTAAGAATGAACCCAAGAACACAGGTAGGAAAATGCTGTCAGTGAAGGTTCTTAAAGACCTTTAAGACCAAGTGTCCCATGAAGATGTGCTTGCCTAAGCCAGGGAAATAACCTGCAGCTGTCTGACTGTGTAAGTGTTAGCTGCAGAGTCCATGTAGGTAACTTCCTGACTTAAAACATCTACGTCACAGTGGGAATGTTGGCATAGTTCCTTGACCAAATTTAAATGCAGATTTCTAGCCAGATGGCTGGTGAACTTTTTTTTTCCTTTTGCAAAGCATGCAGGGATCCCTGGAAAGCCAGTGCCAGTAAATGCAAACCTATGCCATTCTCTATTCTAATACGCCTGGCACTTGGCAGGTTGGGAAATACAGTTGAGAGCATGCATCTCATTTCAGCTTTCGATGAAATCTCTCCTGCTCTCTGTTTGAGTAATAAGATAGATGTGGACTAGTTGATAACGTTATTGAGTGGATTTGCAGTTACTGATCATTAACAGCGAGGAGTGTGGATTAATGTCTTTGTGTCCCCTGCCCCTGTCCTGTCATACATACTTATCTGACAAAGAGACATGGCCAGGCAGTCTGACCCATCAAATTGTCATATGGCTCCCACTCAGTAACTTAACTTAGAGGTTCTGGCATCTCCAGTTGCCTTGACAACTCTTTTGTTCCAAGTCTGGGTTTCCCTTCATCCTCTAACTCTACTTTCCAATGTAGTCCCAGACAAAGGCATAAACATTAAACATCAGACCACAGGGGTCTCACAACCCCATGAACTGACTTGGGATGGCAGCCCAAGTCCAGATCCTTGTTGGAATGCTTCTAGATCTCTGCATCAGGGAGAGGTTGAGACTGGTGATCTCCAAAGTTCCCCTGTGTTCTGTGACTTTCAGGGAGACATATGGAGTGAAAAAAAATAGAAGCTTTAAAAGTAGGACTGACTTTATTTCTACTTCCTGGATCAGCCTCAGTTTTCTAATCTGTATAACAGGTATAATTCCTACTTCTCAAAATAGTGGAAAGAATTGATATTCATTCCTTTCTGGATTCACAGCACCTAGATCCAGAGGGGCACTTTGCAAACAGTCTGAAGGCTCTTTGGAAGGTACCATGAAAAGACACGGGGATGTGGCTTGACATGGTTCACTAAGGCTCACTTTTTTGATGGCAAGGCCATCATCAATAGGATAAACCAGCACCAGCCACAGCAAAGGGGCTGTGTGTAGTTTTTCTGCCCTTGAAAGTCCTAGTTTTTAACAGAGCAGAAAATAGACAGAAGGACACACTGAGCCCCCTGTTAACTTGTCCTGGACACTTAGGCAAGTTACCCAGTGTTCAGGAGAACTGTGGGTTCAGTGTCTTTCCATGGACCACAGACAAACTTTCCAACTTGGTGAACTGGGAGAAATTGGATGGAACGATTTGAGGTTTCCTGGGCCAGAGCTTGTCCCCAGAAGGTGCTGTCTTGAGAGCACAGTCACCTTTGTCATTATCTGAAGCAATAACAGTATCAAAGCATAGCCTTGAGGTCCCCAGAGCAGGCTCCAAGCCATGTGAGGGTCTCCGCTGCAGGGGATTCGGGCAGGGCTTAAAAAGGATGTTTGACAGAAACTCCAGGTAAAACCTGTAATGAAAACTTTGAGAACCAGAGAGTATTTTATAAGTATTCCACTTATTGGTGTAGTACTTGTGCTGAGTAGCACAGTACTTATCAGTGTAGTGCACTTGGTGCTGAGAGATTTACCAACATGGCATGATAATAGGGGCAAGACAGCACTAGATAGAAAGCAGGCGTCTAGTGGGAAGGCCAGCTTAGATATGGCTTCAACAAGCTCTGCTTTGTCATCACAGGCGCAGCACCTGGGCTTTCAGGCCCCACTGCAGCTGCAGGTAAGCCAGCCTGTGGAAGAGCAGTCATTGATTGGACTGGCTTCTCCTTCCAGAACAACCCAGACCTCAAACCTTTAGATTCCAGGTCTGCTTGGCTTTCAAGATGGCATCATAATGGGACACTGTGGGAGGCTCAAGGACTTCTGTCTATGGCTGAAGACCTAGGGTTGACTCCCTACTGCTGTAAGAACACCAAAGCTTTCTAGAGACTATGTGTATGCATGCATTCTCAGGGCTCCGCGTTATTAGACTTCAGTTGGAACTATTTTTGTTCGTGCATTTATTCATTCCACAAGTATAATTTGCTCACCTGCTATGGCAGACTGTTCTATATGCTATATTCCTCCAGGTTACTAGTATGTACCCCAAAACTGAACAGAGAGTCCTCTAGCATACCTAACACTTGGCACTCTGAGAGGTTTAACAAACCTTAATTAAGTCCATAGCATCTGTACAAAATTGGGGGTGTTCTAACTACTTCCTGCTTACCCCCCCATCTGCTATTCTTCCACTTGATGCAGGAAACTGGCTGCCTGTATAGAATGCATCCCAGTTTCCTTATTTTCTGGTTTGTAGCTGGGAATGGCAGGAGAGTGTGATGTTGGGGTATCATTTCCCCAGTCTCTTTACTGTGGCATTGCACAGTGTGTCCCTGACCAAATGTCAGTGTTCTTCCTCAGGTTGCCACTTCTAAACATCTCTCTCTCTCTCTCTCTCTCTCTCTCTCTCTCTCTCTCTCTCTCTCTCTCTCTCTCTCTCCATTCTAAAACACTCTTGTCTCTCCAGGCCTGACTTAGTGATGGTCTATCCGAGGCTACCAGCCCTGGGCAACCACTCTATGCTGGCAGTTTTTCCTACCCAGACACACTTTTCTTTTCAAAAGTTCACCTTAAATGATCCTGTTTGAATGTGCCATTCCTTTTCTTCTGGGTCCTTGAGTGATGAGGGCCATCTAGTTCAACCTCACCTTGACAGTAGAGAAATTCAAGAAGCCGCTTGCCCTGTGTTACTCAGCTACAGAGAAATCAGGGCCCTAATCAACTGAGCCTATGATGGCAGTATGGGAAATTGACCCAGATTTTCCTGTTTTCTTGTGTTTAGTCTGGTTTTTTTTCTCTTTTAGTCCTGGAAAAAATGCTGTCAGGGGGGTTGCACCGCATTATTAATTATGCGGGTACATCCAATGAATGGAGCTATGATTTAGGATGTCTGCTGGAGAGGCTGATAAATTAAATAATGAAATGCACATTTCAGGTTCAGTTAAGAAAAATCTAAGCCTGGCTGAGTAAAAGCATATCACCTCACATTCTATTTTAAAGCATGGAAGCTTTGTATGAGTCCCACACTGGGGTCTTTTCTGTCTGCTCAACTCTTTCTCCTCATGGCAGGTTTTGCTTAGGATTCTACTATGGTTCTACATGTAGGAGTTAAAAAAAAATAACATATGTGAAGTATTTAAAGAGTGGAATGTACTTTATAAAATATAGTGACTCAGTAGAGAGCCCATCTCTGGTTTCAGGACAGCATGTGCTCACTAACATCCTTTCTGACCATCACTTACCATAGCAAATCCAAACGCTTTATCAAAATTTTAAGATCTTGTAGAAACTTACTTTTCTCTGAGGCTTGATTTTTTTTTTTCATTAAGAATATACTGTGGACTGCCTGGTCTGGCCTCAGTGAGAGATGACACCCCTAACCCTGGAGAGACTTGAGGCCCCTGGGAGTGAGGAGGTCTGGTGGGGTGAGGTGGGTAGGGTTGTAGGGTGGGAATACACTCTTGGAGATTGGGGGTAAGGGGGGAGAAGGAATGGGATGAGGAACTGTCGGAGGGTGGACCAGGAAGGGGATAATGAATTGACTGTTTTAAAAAAGATTAAAGATAATTTAAAAAAAATATATTGCATGAGACAAACCTTTACATGATACAATACAGACTCAAACCCAGCTTCCAGCTGACTGTGTATTCGGAGCCTGGGCAGTGGCACCACATTTAAGAGATTTTCATCTGAGTGGCTACAGATTTCATGGCGTTGTGGCTGTTTTCCAGGAGATGGTAGTAGGGTGGTTTGTTCTATTAAACTATGCTAAAGACAATTTTACAACAAATAAAAGTCTCATGTCTTGAAGAAGGAATCCATTCCCTAATACTGTAGGCCTTCTCTTAACATTGTATAAAGACAAGTCAGGGGTTTATCAAAAGCAAGTATGAAACTCTTTAATCCAACTGTAGTTTTCTGGTTCAGTCTCTAGGCATCCTTAAGATAGAGATGGGAAGTACTTGCCAGGGGTCCTGCAACACGCTCTGCTCATGGAAGACTTCAATTACCAACATGGCTTCCTTTCCTGCCAAGTCTCGTAATGCATTCCGTGTCAGAAAACCATCACCAAACAAGTGCACACGGCATGACAGTCTACTAACACTGCCCAAGAGGGATACCAGGGGACTTCAGGGTTTCATTATAAGATCAATTTGCAAGATTTTCAAGGGATGGCACAGGATGTGATGGTCAGCCTGTGAGGACACGAGACATTCACGAGAACTCTGGAACACACTCCATGTCACTATATACCGTCCTCCTCACTGGCAACACACAGTTCCCTCCTCTCCCATCAACTCACACTCTGTCTTGACTCCTTATAAAACACTAGCAGAGCCTTGGTCTGTGTCAGGCACTGCACTCACTATTTCAGCAGCTAAGCTTGTAGCCCCACTGACCTCAGCTGGCTGGAGTTACTTCTCTCCTCTCCAAGCTCTGCACAGACCCAAGCTCCGATGCTCTCCAGGAATCAGTCCTTGACAGCCATTCGTACATCTGTAAAACTCATTTTACTCCTTTTGTGTGTTAAGGACCTGGACTCCTATCAAGAGAGAAAATCCCTTGAAAACTAAATTTTTCTCTTAATTTTAAGTTCAATATTCTGTTTGTGTGGGAAATCCACAAACCATATTGTTTTGGACAAGTAAGGGGGCCTTGAAAAATAAGGCATGATCATTTGTTATAACTAGTCCCTGGTCACCCTTTTCATCAGAGGCTAAGAAAATGAATATAGTCATAAAATGATTATTGCTCTCTTGGTCCAGAAAGTGAATTTATTTTTTTTTCTTTCTTCCTAAGTCCAAAAACACAAAACTAATTGAGAGCTTCTTAAATCTTTATAATACTATCACTTATAATAAGCAATAATATTGAGTCAAAATGCAATTCCTTATCCTATTACTATTACCCTCTTTAGGAATCATTCCCACCCACCACCTCCTCATTTGGCTGAATGTGTTTCAGTAAGTGTGTATGAGAGCTGAGAAGATGAAAAAGAATGATGGGTTTTGGCATTTATTTCATGCCTTCCTAATATTACAGCCATATTCTTTCCACATGAAATGACATTTTGGCTGTGGGTGATATGATTAATGTCCAAATATGGTTTGAGAAGCAAGAGGAGGAGGCAGTGTGATGGAGTTGGGTGAAGGGGAAGACACCCTTGGGGAAGACATCCTTCATTAAATGTTAAGCTTTTGGGAAAAGGAAGCACATTTAGTGATGTGAATGGAAAGAAATGAAAACAGAATAGTTTGAAATGTGGCCTTTTCCAGGAATTGGAGCATATTGGGTATGTAGTGGTGGGGGACAAGAACAGGGAACTTACTGACTCTTTAGTGCTCTGGTTTCCACACCTGTAAAATGGGAGCAGTGTGCTGCTGTCTGCCAATCATCTCTCTGTAGTCATTAAGGCTGAAATCAGAGGCAGTGGTATCCTTGTACAGCTTGGGTCCCACATAAGGACCCTCTGCAGGAGGAAGAAGGGCCCCAAATCAAGCCAGCTAAGCTCACTAAGTCAGGGACTCTTGATCATTTGTCTTTGCTCTTGACTGCTAAGAGCTAGAGGATTTCTTTTCTAATTTGCAAGAAGAAGCTGTTTGTACTCCCAGCCACCCTGATTGAGATAAGTACATAGTGACATTATTATTCAGCGAAGGGCTTTTGCTTTTTTCCTAATGAGTGCCTTTCCTCCCACCAACAGAGAGAAGGCAGCACTGTATCATTGTTCTAATTGAACACAGGCAGGAACAGTTGCAGGACAAGGCCCTAGACACAGATTCAGCAGAGCCAGCGCAGATAGCTGGGAAGATCCCTTCTTTCAACCACGCCCATTTTGTAGCAAATATGCCCAAGTTGCAGGGTGAGATTCTCCTTTTCTGAGGAAAAAAAAAAAAGGCTTACTAACTAAGTCTATGAAACTGGCTGGCAGGTACACACATCAGAAGTAGGAGCTCTCCCTCTGAGACATGAGCTAGTGACTCTGGTACTGTGGCATTTGAGCATTCAACTCCCAGGTGCCTTCCTAGCATCCTTGAGGAACTTCTGAGTTCAGGCCAAGGTCAACTTGCTTGACAAACACAGAGTTCTGTGCCATCTTGATACCACTCTGGATTGGACAGCCATGCCACCAAGCTGTTCTGCATTGATATTGTTCCGATCCCAAACCCCAGCTCCAGCTTTCCAGTTCTATCCTGCATTCCTCTATGGCTGTCTTTACTTTGCTTCATAGTGAAGCCTTTTCTGGAGAAATCCATTTTCCCTCCCTCCCTCCTTCTCTTCCTCCTTTGATGTCTTGGTGCCTTGTCCTGTCTTGCTAATCAGACCCTACACACACTCTAACTCCCTGAAAGCTCTTTCTCTTTTCTATGCAGGCAAGTAAACCTTCCTCTTACAGTCTCCACAGTTGCTATTCTGAGTCACCTAGCATCTGTCTCCATACCATCATCTCTTGTCATTGTCAGAAACAACTGAAGAATCCCCCAAAGTAGGGGTCCCCGCAGCCCCTTGACTTAGACTTGGATGGTGCTCCTCCCTCCTGTCTTGTATCTTGGACCTTGCCTCTGCCCAGAACCAGTTTCCACACTGACTCTGAAGTTCCTGCCTGCCCAGTGTTCCTTTCTTTCTGCCTGCCCTAGCTCTCTTCTGGATCCAGCGCTTCACCCTCATCATGACTTGAGTCTGATGGCTTCATAGCCTTCAAGCTGTCTTGAATCCGGAGTTTCTGGGCATCCACCCAGATTTCATGTATGCTGGTATTATCTGTGTTTACACTTGCATATGGAAGTGTGCACCTTTCACTGGTGACTGACCTACCTCACCCCCAATTTGGTAGATTCTCTGTCTGTTCTCTTCTTCTTGGGCATCAGAAGCCAAGCACGTGCTGCCTGGGGGCCTACTGCTCTAACATCAGAGGAGCCAGGGTTCCTCTCACCTCTGATTCCTGTCCACTGCACTCCATGTATCTAACTCCAGGCTCTCCAGACATTTTCTAGGATGCTGTCCTTAGCATCAAGAGTTAACCCTGATTCTTGCCACCCAGAGAGACTTGTCTATCCACTGAGAGTCCTTCAAGCCCTCTTATACACATGGCTTTCCCCAGAAACCTCCTCCTGATTCAGAGGGACA
The DNA here is from genome assembly GCF_011762505.2 of Arvicanthis niloticus. Classification (NCBI taxonomy): domain Eukaryota; kingdom Metazoa; phylum Chordata; class Mammalia; order Rodentia; family Muridae; genus Arvicanthis; species Arvicanthis niloticus. Next base: position 58,594,450 of record NC_047668.1, on the reverse strand, counting down.
AGGACTTTAACCCTTCACTTCTATGCCCCAAATGACCTTGCTGCTTCCGTGAGACATGGCCATACTTCCCTCTTTCTCCTCTGCTTGGAGGACACCCAAGAGATCCCCCCCCCATGCTTTCTTCTTCCTTTCCAAGAAGAGTACACGTTCCTTCAGTGCACCATCTCTCAAAAGCTAACATGCAATTTTTACTTCAAACTTACTTCTTTACTTAAACTTACTTTTTTTTTGATTGCAAAATCTACACATCACATAGAATCAAGTCTGCAGTTAAGTGGCAGTAAGTACATTCGCATGGCTGTGTAACTGTCACTATCACCTACTTAAATAGTGCCTCTCCATTTCTTCCCCTTCCAAGCCTGGGCAGCCACATTCTAACCTATTTCCTAGACTCTGAGTATGAGTACTTCTCAGAAGCAAAACCATACACTCTGTGTGTGAGAGAGTGTGTGTGTGTGTGTCCTATTTCTTAGTATCTTCAAGGTTAATCCATGTTACAACTCCCATTACATATTTTTCCATTTCTTCCTCCTTTCCAAGTTATTTTTCCCTTTTTAAAGTTAAATAATATTTGCATATGTGTATTAAATTTCTATTTATCCATTCATCTGTCAATAGGCACTACTGAATAATTTTAATGGCATTTTCAGCTAGAACTTATGATTAACATAGGTACAATATGAATATAATACTTGATACGATATAATAAAATGTAATACTCAATATGATAATAAAACACTGAGTAGTCTATGTACTTAACAGCCTTGTCCCAACTTCCCGAACAAGTCTTTAGAGGTATAGACCATCCGTGGACTTTTTGATAGCTTCCAAAACCCAAGCTAAACTCTTGGAACACAACAAGTGCCCAGTAAAAATCATGAATGAGCAAATGAATGACCTCAGTAAGTATTCACAAACAGATCACCTTTATAAAGATATCACTGGAAATCCCACTGGGAGTTTTGTCCCTAGAGAGTGTTTGTGTAGGAGCTACCTCCCAACACAGTGTGGCTCACTTAAGTTTTTATTACTGAGAGGGTCCCGTTACTCCATAAATCGTGAGCTCTCCCAATGTAAATTGCCATTGAACAAGCAGAACAACATGGGCATTCTTTTTATCAAAGGCCTGGTATTAAGACAGATTAAGTCAGAGGGAACGACACCAGCCTGGGTATTTGCCCCATCCCTCATTCTTATTGTGATTAATGAGATGGAGCACATTTTTTTCCCAACTCCGCCTGAAAACATATTGAGTTTATGCCTCATCCTACAATGTTAAATATTGTTTTAGAATTGCATTATCTCTTACACAGATGGATGGCTGGGTGCCGTGTAGATTGCTGACAGCTTTCTTGTAGTGGGCCTAGAATTGCTGAGAGAACCACTCAGCCATGATCACAGCTGGAAAGAAAACAGAGAACTCTAGCAAAACCAGAATACAGTGGTAGGAAGTGAATCCCAAAGTACTGGATTTATCCAGAGCCGCAGAGACGCTGCCCTCCAAGAACCAGGGCACTGAGAGGCAGCCGTGTGGTCACGGTGGGCAACTGATTAACAGTCAGGAATCGAAGTAGAAGCTCCAGAGAATTGTGTCTTCAGATGTGTAACCCGCCTGCCCTGTTACTTAATAATGACCCAAGACATATTTCTCAAGTAATTCCTTTCACATTTTTTTTCTGACTACAGTTTTTAGTTATGATTTGATTATTGAACTAATCTTAGGGGATAGATATATGCTAATTTGTATTCCCATTTTTGAGATGAAGGAACTAAGACACAAATGATATGAATCAGGAGCCTGGTACACTGGTTCATGGACTATATACCCAAGGGCTTCTTTTCTACCTGCTAACTCCTCTTTCTTCTTTTTTTTTAGGGGTGGGGTAGGGCAGGACTCTAGTCTATCACTGGAAGCCTGACCCCAGATTTCTGCCAATTCATCTACCTGCCTCAGGCCCATGGACAGTGGGATTGTAGGAGTTCACTGGGCTACTGTGTTCCAGGCTATGCATTGCACTGTGAGTGAAGGAGAGTAGGGAAGGGGAAAGTATGGCCTCTTCTCTCATAGCTCACAGAAGATATGGATATGGTAACAGTCCAGGAGTGGAACGAGGGCCTGGCTACTGGACCATGGCCTGTGGTGTCCTGGGGACTAACATTACTTAGGGAAGAACTTAATCACTAAGCTCTTCATTTTATATGTACTGATATCACTCAAGGGAGCTTTGAATAGAGATGACATTTCCATGAAAAGAGGACTGTGTTTCTAGCAAAAATCAGTAGCTTCCATCCTGGATGATGGTGGCGCATGCCTTTAATCCCAACACTCTGGAGGCAGAGGCAGGCAGATCTCTGTGAGTTTGAGGCCAGTCTGATCTATAGAGCTAGTTCCAGGATTGTCAGGGCTATAGAGAGACCCTGTCTCAAAAGAGAAAGGAAGGAAGAAAAGAAGGAAGGAAGGGGAAGGGAAGGGAAGGGAAGGGAAGGGAAGGGAAGGGAAGAGAAGGGAAGGGGAAGGAAGGAAGGAAGGAAGAAAGGAAGGAAAGGAAGGAAAGGAAGGAAGGAAGGGGGAGGGGGGAGGGGGAAGGGGAGGGGAAGGGGAAGGGGAAGGGGAAGTTTCAAGGCTCAGTCATAAATAAATGGTTTCTTTAGAGCATTTCAGTCTCAGGCAATGAGCTGCTCTGGATGCTGACATTCCTGTGGGTGTGATGAGACAGATAAGACTCTTGCTTGTCTGAAGCTTTTTTGGTATCACAGGGATTCAGACAATGAACATGGAACCACGCATTCATTAATTACAGACCACTAGTAGCATTAAAAGGAGCTAAATGGAATGCTGAGGCAGAAGAACCAGGCACAGCAAACATTCCCGAGGCGGTGATCTTTCTTAGCTGAGATCCAAGTGACGTGATACAGATATCAGCATAGGGTTCAGTGTTGGGGTAAGTACATAGGGCCCACTGCTTGAAGATGGGCAACTGAGAGGTGGAAGGAGGGACGTGATATGAGAGAGGAACAGGGTAAGCGAAGCAGGGCTTGGGCTGAGATTTTACTCTGAGACAAAAGTCTGACACTTAAGTGGTGTACTGACATGTTTCAGTGACCTGATTCGTACCTCCCTCATAAGAGCCTTGCTGTCCTTCATATTTTAACAGGGCAGGAAGCCTGGGTTGTCAGCAGGACACAGGCAGTCTGGGCTCTCTGCCCCATTCTAGGCCATCACTTCTGAGAAGTATCAAGGTCACCCTGGCTGTTACTCTCTGGCCCCATGCTCCCTGCCTGGCTGTCAAAATGACCATCTACAACACCAGCCTAGCACATTATTCTCTTTATCACCATTCTGTGGCTCTCCCATTCCCAGAGGATCAAACCCATCCTTGCTGAGGAGCCCGAGGGCCTGTCCCATTACTCCTAGCTGCCTCCCACAGCATTTGACTGTTATGAAAGGTTCTAATTCTCTTATTTTCTTCCTTTGTTCCTTCTCTCATACACATTGAAAAAACCCCGTGCATTTCCTTTCTAATCCACTGATTACCTACAACTAATACATAGTTGGTTTTCTTAACACCATAGCAAAAAAAAAAAAAAAAAAAAAAAAAATCAGAGAAAATGCAGCAGTAATTACTGCTTTGGGCTCACAAGTTGCTTGGCCCCATGTATCTGGGTAGAACATGATACATCAGAAGTATGAGGCAAGGAAGCTTCCTCCCCTCGTGTCAGAAAGGAAGTGGGGAGGAGAGCCATGGAAAAGATGCCTGGAAATACCTACCTTTGGTGACTTATTTCCCATAGCTAGGCTCCATCCTTTAGGATTTCTAGGGCCTCCCAAAATAGCACAACACCATCAGCTGCAGACCAAGGCTCTAACACAAAAGCCTATGGGAAACATTTCATGTTATATAATATCCGGTCTGTCCTCACCACTTGGTACAAGCCAGTTTCACCCAGTACATCAGTAGCCTCCTAACTGGTCTCTCTATTTCTACTTTAGCTCTCTCCAAATCATTCTTTACACAGCACCCAGGGTAAATGCTAAAAAATCTGGGGAAAGTCTTCACTTGATGAGGCCTACCTGGCATTAGCTGCTCTGAACTGGAATCCTGAGGCCAGAAAGCTGAGGACTTCTTTACTAAGTGATGGTACCCCAATGGCAGTTCTCTAACCCCAGGGATTACCCAGGCACCCAGCAACTATTGAGCGTGCCTTCCCAAGTTTCCACGAGAGGGAAGGCAGACTAGAGCTTTGTTCACCCACCAATTCTGGGACATCTGCAGCAATGATGGCACTCACTAAGCTGACTGAACTGCCTTTGTAGACAATGATCGACCTGCCGAATGAGAAGTTCACATAGACCAATAAATCTTAGATGGGGTCTGCACACAGGACGGAAGTTGTACTAGGTGTCCTAAGTATACCTTTCTGTTTCAGGTTTCCCGTTGCTCTCAGGGCCCGGTGATGCAGGAGGTACTCTACACCATGCCGATACCATCTAGGGTGGAAAAGATTCAGAGGGCAAGGGATGGTGGGCCTTAGGCTCTTTTAGGGCCTGTGTGTGTGGTTGTAGGCTTCGGAGCTATTCCATGCTAATCAGTAGTAGGTGCAGAGAAACTTATGAACCACAGTGGAACCTTAATCATCTGCACATTTGAGGAATGGCAGAGAAAACCATCATTCTGAGAGGCCAGAGCAGTTCTTTCTGTAACATACGCCAGCTGAGTGGTACCATAGCATCCCTAAAGAAAAGACAATGGGAAGAGGCTGAGAAGGTGTTCAGACCAAAAAAAAATGGGCAGTTTCATTAAGCTTGGTTCAGCAGCCAGAAGCTGCCCCAAGGGGGCTCTGCAGGGCATTCTCCACAGCAGGCAGGAGGGGGTGCAGAAGAAAACTCAGCCTCGTGTAACGTATGTGGTTGCAGAGTTGGAATAAAACCCACAAGGGCTGCTACAGCAATCCCCCGAAATAATGAATTCTGCTCTGCTGCAGGCTGGGGCTCACTCTCTCAGAGCATGCTCTCCCTAAGGAGGTATTCTTCCTTTCCAGATAATCTTCAGGGTCAGGGCTTTCCAAGGTGACTGTGGCCATGAGGATGCTTACCAACAGGCAGAGGTAGTGTTCTAGGGACCACAGGACTCCATCTTTTCTCCATATACAAGTTTCAGAATAGGGATCGGCCTTTGGTTATCGAATCCTTTAGTGCATGATTCTTCATGCGTCTTGTTTACCTTTATCTGATTCCATCACACAAGCCACAGCAAATGCCAATTGCTTTCACTGCTAGGGAAAGTACTGGTGCTTCCCTGGGCTTGTCAGTGGCTGATGCATCCAACCTTTAGAAATGGAGGCTCTTTGATTTAGAAGTTGATATTTGGAAGGGGCAAAGAAGGCTAGAATAGTGTTTCTGGAGAGACCCAGGGGCCTAAGCTACAGATGACAGAGCTACTATAGTTAAAGGCAGAGTATATGTAAGTGAGGATGTGGAGACATTGAGATCCATGTGTCCCATTGCTGGAGGAAGCATAAACGATATGGCAGCTTTGAAAACAATATGATGGTGCCTTAAAAAGTTCAAAATAGAATCACCATTCGACCCAGAACCCAAAGTTCTCTTCTGGGTACATATCCAAGAAAATGGAAACCAGGATCTTAAAGGGATAATGTAGCTGTGTTCATAGTCACACATTATTCAAACCAGCAAAAGGGCAGAAGCAACCCAAATGGTCAGTGTCTGAGTGGATAAGGCAAATGCAGTGTATCATTAAGAGGGATATTACTCTGTCATAAAATGGAAGCAAATTATGGCACACCCTGCAACATTATTGAGTTTATGCTAAATTAAATAAGCCAATCACAAAAGGTCACATAGTACATGATTCCATTGATGTGAGGTACCTAGAATAGTCTAACGTATATACACAGAAATTAGAGTGGTTGCCAAGGGCCAGGGGAAGAGGACTCAGGAATTATTACATAATAGCTATCTATGGAGTTTGAGTTTGGGACGTTGGAAAAGTCCTGGATATAGTGCTGATGGTTGCATAGAAGATGGATGTGCTCAACATCTCTGAACTGGATATTTAAAAATGGTTGGGATAGTAATTTTATTATGTATATTGAATCATTTTATTGACTTTAAAAATAGCAATAAAAATCTGGGAAGGTACCTGAGTTTGTAGACCGATTGCCTCGCATGCACAAGCCCTAGGTTCAACCCCCAGCTCTGTGCAAACTGGGCACGGTGGTACACATCTGTAATCTCAGCACTCAGGAGGTAGAGGCAGGAGCATCAGGACCACCTACATAGTGAGCTTGAGTCCAGCTTGGATACAGGATACAGGAGACCTCAAAACAACAACGATAAAATATAAAGGAATACAAAAAATGATATAAAAAAGAAGAGAAAGAATGCTTCCCATACCCACTGGGGAGCAGGGTCAGATTTTTATGGTCCTTTCTGTGGACAGCAGTCAGGACTTTAGAGGGCTTAGTGTTTGAAAGATCTGGTAGTGAGTTGACTCCATCCATCTATAGAAGAAAGAGCTCCTCAGGACTGCAGCAGGAATGACAGAGCTTACAAGTCCACACTTCACTTAAGCTCCATGGCCAATGAGGGACACTCAGGTCAAGCTTCTGGGACTCTGTTGGCTACTGCTGATTGTGACCTATTTTGGCTGTCCAGTGGCTCTCCTAAGCAACCATAAAAAGGATTTCCAACAATTGTTTTGTGTCCCATTGAACTTTTAAAAATCACGGTCACAAGCTTGCCTGTCTTTTGTGGGTATTGCTTGGAGTGAGTCCTGAGCATGTCTGGGCCTGCAGAAACAGGAAGTCTAAAGTAGAACGTGGTGAGGTGAGTGCTCTGTGAAATAGCCTCTGTGCTGCATCTTGCTGGCTTTTTAATGAGAATATCCCACCATCACCCAGCCAATGGCAAGAATTAAGGAAATCACACTCAACTCTTAGTTGTTCTCGTGTCTAGCCTAGCTAACGTCTCTGTGTGTTCTGAGATGGTATTTTCCTGTGTGATGCCCTGAGGTGGTCTGGCTAAAATAGCAGCAACTTGAGCTGGGAGCTTGTTAGAAATCTGAAGTCCCAGCCCCATCCCTGATCCCCTCAATCGGTATGCACATTCTAACTGGATTCCCAGGTGATTTGTAAGTACAGTAAACACCGAGCATCCCTGGCCAGTGTTACCTAAGTGAGTCCACTCATGGGTATCATCTGAGGTACATTATCAGAGCACTGTTCAAGCTTCCTGTGTGAGTCTGACTTGCGTGAACTTTTTCACAAGAGTGAAAGGAGAAAAGCAGAGAAAGGAGACATAAGTAATGTAGCCACCCTGCCACCTGTGGACAGGCCAGGAAGTAGGAAACTCACGGTCATTTGTTTCTGAGACACATGGACACACACACACACACACACACACACACACACGCACGCACGCACGCACGCACGCACACACACACACACACACCACATACTCTCTCTCACACACATACCTTACATCCCCACCCCCACCTACACACACACACACACACACACACACACAGGAGCATGACCACAGTGCCCAGACCTCCCTAAAATGGAAGCTGCATTGACTGCCGTGGATGTTTATAAGTGACCTGTAGTAGATTGTGTGCACACTCAGTATTTAACAGTTTAGCTTTGACCTTTGAGCATCACTGACTCCCTCATCTCCCATGGGAACATCTCTCACATAGTCTCGATTTTTTACATTAAAAGAAGCTTATTTAAAAGGAAAAAAAATAACCCAGTCAAGGTAGAAAGGCTTAAGGAGAACAAGGTTCCCTCAAGCATGGAGGAGGCTGTTTTAAGACTAAATTAGATCTGTGAAAGCTCTTTGTGCTCGCTTGTACAATTGCATTCCGTCTCTCCTTCCCTCGTGCCTTTTAATGAATATAAAGTCTGAAATCCGGGAGGAAAGAGCTTTTTTTTTCTCTTCCACATAAGTATTTCAGTCTTGGTTTCTTGGAAACCCTTGATGGCCTTGATTCATGAATGAATCTTAATCCCTCTTTCATCCTGTTTGTCGAAAGGCAGTGATTCACCCGGAGTTATGCAAAAATCAAGAGCGTGTAAATTGGAAGTTGGATTTCTTAGTACGTGTTTCTCTTCTTTTGTTCTCATTTATGCGTGGTGGGATGTTATTTCACAGCAACTCGAAAGGGGTTTTAGGTACACACTTATAACGCAGACCTTGGGAACTTAAAGGGCCAGAAGAACAAAGGTAGGATCAAGCAGAGGTTTCTTAAAGACAACAATAGAGAGGGAGCCTTGCTAGCCAGATGGTATAGTGGTGTTGGTATTTCTGTATAGCAATTGCCATCACTTTATGGATCAGACCTGAGACCTGCCTTATAATAAGGAGAAAGACCAAACAGTGGTTCCAGGCTCTATTCCTCATCCCAGGGTCATGGCTGTGATCACACACTAGGTCTGGAGCAAGGGGACAGGTGAAATTGTTCAGAATGTCCCCACATTCTCATAGTTCCTCTTATGAGGAAGGGGAAGTAGTCCCAGAAGATAAGGAGGGCAGCTAGGTGGGTGGACACTAGGAAGCCAAGGCATCCCTCTTTCCCCATTTGGGCACTGATGACGGGCTCCTGTTAATCCCTTCTGATCTGGCAAGGATGAGATGTCCTTAGTAACTGATATTTTTTAAAGCCCCTGTAGAGTCCCTGTTGGCAGGTGATTGGTATTTTAAAGCACAAAATTTTAGTTAAGGGAATCAATCAATGAGTAAATCAATATTTGCTTTGCGTCTGCAGTGTGCTTCACACTATACCAGTATGCAATAGTGCACAAAGATTAAGTATAACATAGCTGCAAACAGGAAGAGGCTCTTTTTGCAACACGTTTAAATAGGCTTTAGTGATCAAAGGGTCTGAGTTCAGAACTCTGTGCTACTACTTTGGAGAACTGCCTTATTTCTCCAAGCCTTAGTTTTAGTCCCTAGCTGTAAGTGTTAATAATTATTTCATGGGGTTTTTCAAGTGTTGAATATGTACAATGTTTGTAACATGTTTAGCTCATACATAAAGCTCACTAGATAGCAGTGAAGAACACATTGTCTTAGGGAAACCAGAAATCTTTACTCAAGTTTTAAATAAAGATAGCCCTGGGAGTTGACAGAGAAACTGACAGTGTAGGCTAGAACCTTCCAAACACTGGGGTTATGTTGTTATCTAGATACGTTTTGTTTTTGTTTATTTGTTTGTTTGGAACAGGGTCTCCCTATGCATGCAGAAGAGGGCATGGGATCTCCTGGAACCAGAGTTAGTTACAGTCAGTTGTGAACGTCCTATGAGTCGGTTCTGGGAACCGAACTCAGGTTCTCTGAAAGAACAAGTGCTCTTAATACTGAATCATCTCTCCAGCCTCTTCAGTTTCAAAGAGTTGAACATGGAGTAAGCTGCTATATTATGGCAAGTCTTTTTGAGGGACATTACTCGTGACACAGGGACCTAAAAATCCCAGCTTTATCTTGTCTAGCTGTACCTGAGCCACACAGGTCAGACTGAAGGCCGGGGAGTGGGGGTAGGGAGTTGAGGGGAATCTGAGCTTGCATCTACTTTAGCTTCACCTTATTCCTTATCAGATCTTCATCCTTAAACTCTTAAAACACCCCCCCACACCCTACTTCCTCCGCATCTTCTAATTTCACTTTTGGCTCTTAGGTCTTCCCTCTGCACTCGAAGTACTTTTAAAATTACCTTAGCGAACTGCATAATTTATCTGTGACTAGTGGCCGTCCATTTAAAGTGCAGAACAGGATGGGAAGAAGGGACCAGCAGGAGACAGAAGAGGGCAGAAGACAAGGCCACGGGAGAGTAATTGTAATCAAAGCTCATTATACGCACAAATTACAATATCATAACGAAACCCAATTATTTTGTACAATTAATACACACTAGCAATTTTTTTGTTTAAAGGAAAAAGTGCACAATTTGATGATGTACAGTGGTCTTTTACAGTGGGAAACCACAAAATGCATTCAAAACACAGAACGCTTCCATTAGGTGCACCCCTCCTGCTGTGTAATGCAAAGGCACTCTTCTCAGCCAACCTTCCTTCCCTATTTCCCGAAGAATCACTGTCCAGCGTTTTGAGCTTAGTATCTCAGGTTGCATTTTCTGGCATTATGTATAAATTGAAACACATATTAAACGGCTTCTTTTTCTTGCCTAATGACTTGTAGATTCATCTATGTCGTATATTCAGTAAACAATGTACTTTAATTTATTCTATGTCCATGTGTGCAGCTTCGTCTGTGGGGAGATGCATGCTATAGCTCATGTGTGAAGGTCTTCAAACTTAGGGGAAATGGTTCTCTCTACCACACGACTCTTGGGGACTAAACTCAGGTCATCAGCCATGGAGGAACGCTCATTAGATCCTGCCTTTTCATTTTTGGACAGTTCTTCGTAAGCACACAAACTAAAGCTCCTTTATCCACTTGCCTACAGAGTGACAACTGGGTCATTTCCAGTTCTGGACTCTTGTGACTGGAGCTGCTTTACGATTTAAGGTCCAGGTTTGTGTGAACATTCGCTTTTATTTTCTCACATAAACACAGAGCTGTGGACTAGCTGGCTGGTTCCACTGTTAGTTTTAAAAGAGATGTTCATAGTGTTTTCCAAAATGGTGAGCCCATCTTCTGTTTGAAGTGGTGTTAATGAGAGTTTTAGTTCTTCATTTCCAAGCCAGCACTGAATACAGTCTGCAGTGTGATCCATCTTCCTAATCTTAGTGATATCTCCAGCATCTTTCTGGACTTTGTGGCCATTTGCCAAATCTCTTCCTATTTCTTAACTCAGTGGATACAAGAAATTTATCAGATATAGCAAAGCTTTCTTCCCTTTTGAGGTTTGCGTTTTCATGCTTTATTTTTTTTTTATTTAAATTTTTTATTTTCTTCAAACTCATTGTCTAGCTGAGAATGGCCTTGAACTTCTGAGCCTCATGTCTATACCTCTTTGAGTGCTGGGCATACACCTTAGTTTGATGTATTACTGAGGACGGAACCCAGAGCTTAGTGTGTGCTAGACACACTCTCTTAGCTGAGCTGTATCCCTAGCCAATGATGTTAAATGGAATCTTGTGATGAATTTTTTTTAAGTTTTGCTAAATATGTATTGGTCAGTAATAGTTTGCATTGCTGTTTAAGATTTTTGCAGTGCTGAGAAAATTTTGCTTATACAAATATTCAAGGATTTTTTTTTTTTTAAAGAAATTTTCAGGGATGAAGAGAGCTCAGTGGTCAAGAGAGCCTACTGTTTTTGTAGAGGACACCAGGTCGGTTCCCAGAACCTCAAAGTTGCTCCAATTCCAGGGGTTTCACTATCTTTTTCTAGCCTTTGAACACACACACACACACACACACACACACACACACACACACACACACAGAGAGAGAGAGAGAGAGAGAGAGAGAGAGAGAGAGAGACAGAGAGAGAGAGAGACAGAGAGACAGAGAGACAGAGAGAGACATACAGAGATGGATAGATGGATGGATGGATGATGGATGGATGGGTGGATGGATGGACAGATACAGACAAACAGACTGAGACTGAGACTGAGACAGATAGGGACAGATAGGCAGGCAGGCAGGCAGGCAGACAGACAGACAGATGATAATCTTTACAGAAACAATTCTTTCTTGGAATGTTGAGCTTTGGAGTTTATGCTAGCCCTATGACTCAGTGTGTTTGCTAAGCATCCTGTGTGGGACTATGGCTAACAACTCATCAGTTTCTTCCAATGCAGATCTTTCCTCTAAAGTCCAGATGCATGTGTGCTTGGATGCTTCTAAGCTCTGGAAAACTCAGCACTTCCAAAGTGAACTTTGTAATTTTTTTTTCCATACCTGAGTCTCCTTTACCTGGCTTTTCTCAGTGAATGGCTCCATCTACTAAGCTCCTCAAGAAAAACAAAACAAAACAAAACAAAAGAAGAATGAGAAAGAAAAGCCCCCTTCATTCACCTGTGTCTTACCCATCACTAACCCTGGTCATGGTACTTCTTTCTATAGTTTACTCTCTATTCAGAACCCCTTCTCCTAAGGTTTTTTAAATATCTAAGGTTTCCATAGCACAGCCATCTCTCCTACCTTCAACTTACAATCTTACCCAAACTACATTGGCTTTGCTTGGTTCTAAAGATCATGACTTTGGTCTTATGTGTTTTTTGATCTGACCTCTGCTTGTCTTTGTCCCTAGGCGTCCTTCCAAACAGTACACTCTGCTCATCTGGACCCAGATGTGCTCTTTCCTTGATTTTCTTGAAAATATCCTCACATCTCTTCTCTTTCTGTGACTTCATGTGCCCTCTTCATCTCCTTGGAAGATTCTTGAACTTGTCTTTCCTACTGGCCTTCAGTTCAAATATCCTTGGCAAAGGCTACCCTGATCCTTTGACCTAGGTCAGGCCCTTGTGAGAGTCCTCTCCAGCTATGCATCATTTCAGTCCTTGTGGGATGGTGTGTAGCCCTACACTGTAATATTCATTTCCCTCTCTAAAAGGCAGGTTTGATGAGGACTGCCTCCACTTGTTTCTGGCTCTGCTTCCATCCTTTGGTACATTTCTCTGCATGTATGCAGGAATACTTATTGAAATGAGCATCTAGTATATCAATACATGAATGAGTGGATGAAGACAAAGAGGAATAACCCTGGGAAAGAGGTGGGGGTGGACCTCGGGGCAAGATCTGGGAAGACAGATGAGTCAAAATAACACCATGGGGTTGTGGGAAACAATTGTTGATTTTCTTTTTGAATTGAGAATCAATACACAATTTTCTCTCTCCCATCATGTAAGCAGACTATTAATTATAGCAAGCCTGGTGGGACTTACATTATTCTCATCAAAACCAACCTGTTTGTAACCAGCTTTCGAAGCATGTGGTAAAACAGTTTCAGCACAAAAGATGCAGATGTAACTCTGAATTCCCTGACTGTAACTGCTCCCGGTTTAAAAGCAATTATGAGCTGGCATCAAAGGGCACAAGCGAATGGGGAAGTTTGATTAGAGGGAAATATTTTCATGAGGTAGATAGAAAAAGAAAGAACTGTTTTCCCTTTTGCTCTGGAGGGTCTGGAAGCCCCTCACATGCAGCTGTGGAAGGCCACCTCTGGCTTGGCTTCCTGGGGTTGGATGAGATCGGTGTCCTCAGATTTGAGTGACTTTAGTGAAGACTAAGCCAGAGGGGTGGGGTAGGGGTGGGGGGAGAGCCTGATTCTACATACAGAGGCATGAATATGACTTGGTCATTTCTATATCATCTCAGTTTATCTGATAATACATTATGTATGCAGTCTTCCTCTTAGTGGCTTGTTATTTAATTCTGACTATGAATAAAATAAAGCAGCCTCTTTACTAAGTGCTCAGCTGGGGACAGTTCATGTGGATCAGATTCTGACTCCTGATCCTCATCCATCCATGGGATGCAGGGCTGGATGGAAAACATCTCTCCTGACCACAGGCAAAGCCTCTCAGAGCTCTGTTTTCTTTTTTTTTTTCTCTTTCCCCCAGATGGATGATGTGCCGTTGTCCCTCCTGGAACTAATGATGGCTAAATGAAGGAGGCCCATTGTCTAGGTGGTACAGATGATATCTAATGTGAGACATAGAGAGGATCTCTTTGGAATTTGCCTCTGCCACCAGGCATGCCATCTGATTTTGATTGGGCAAGTGCAAACTGCTTTCCTGGAGCCAGGACACACTTCCCCCGGGGACTGAACTCAGAGGTTTTCTTCGTCTAGACAAGCACTCTACAATGGAGGTACATGCTCAGTCCGTGGTTTCTTATCTGGAAAGGTGATAAAGAATACAAGGATCATGCACTCTGAATCTGTGAGACACTGTGGACTCAAATTCCACCTTTGGTCACTGCTAGCCATGTGACTGAGGAGGTTCAATTCTTCATCTATTAAGTGGGGGTGGTGTGATGTGACATCACAGGACTATTGTGGAGATGAAATGGATAAGCATAGGTAAAGGCATTGAGAACAATGCCCATGTAGAGTAGGCACGGTACAGCAGGGATTCAACCTCGTTTCCTGCCGCTGGTCAAGGACCCCAGTGCTTTAGGCTTGCCTGGAAAAGTGAAGTGTGATGTCACTCTTATCATTGATGTCAGCTCACAAACCAGCACAGCACTGTGTCTATCTGCCTGCCAGCCTGTCTATCTGTCTATCTATCTCTCTCTTTATCTATCTATCTATCTATCTATCTATCTATCTATCTATCTATTATTTTTCTATCATCTATCTACTTCATTTCTTACTTAATTCGAGACAGAGTCTGTCTCTGGGACTCTGGGGTCACTGATGCCCTGGCCAGCAATCTCCACAGATCTTCCCATTTCTTTCTCCCCTGGGATTATAAACATCTATCCCCACACCTGGGTTTTTATGTGGGCTTTGAACTCAGACCCTCACACTTGCATACCAGGTACTTTATAGCAACTGAGCCATCTCTCCAGCCTGTTGGTACCATTTGGAAGTTTTACAGTTTCAAAATTTATTGAATACTTTGTCTGTGACAAGTGCTGTCTTAGACTTGAGGGCCCTGACATGAAACCATAAGGTATGCATGTCTTGATGAAGCTGAGGTGCCAGTAGGAAAAACAGAAATGTGCAAGACTGGTGAGCTGATGCAGACCTGGGGTACTTCAGAGAGCATAAAAAAGAGACAGCGAGGCACAGGGATGTTCTGGTATACCTTCCTGCTTATACACTGCAATAGGCATACATTCAGGGCTGTGGATCTATCATGTAACTGATCTTTATTTCTCGTGTGTGTGTGTGTGTGTGTGTGTGTGTGTGTGTGTGTGTGTGTATGTGTATAATGTATCACAGTATCTGAAGCATATAATTAAAATGGACCAAATAGATTCCTCCAGCTTTTACTGAGGCACTGTGCTAAGAGCTTTCCCACACATTAAATCATTTAACCAATTCTCTGTGAGGACATCCAGATTTCTTCAGAAGCCTGCATGCCAGATAGAATAATTTTTTGATGGATAGAGTCCATTACCAGTTTAGGCCATGAGCCCAGGTGATTGAAAAAGCATAAATCAGGCAATTGTTCTGGTGTTGCCCCTCGGTCCCGTCTTTAAACCTCTTGCTACTAATGGAGATATTATCTGACTCTCCTGATGACAGAAGAACGAACCCACTGAATCACCACACGGCCCTGTGCTTTGCAGAGTAGCTTCATATCCACAGTTCTATAACACTGTTTAATTTTGAAATCAGAGTGTTGACAGGTGCCATTTGCTGCTCGTGTTTGCTTTGTTTTACATCCAAAGACTATATGATCTGTACTTAAACTGGGTTTTATATGTATGTGTGTGCATGCCATATGAGGAGCAAGAAAGTGAAGGGGGCATAGGGTCTCTTCTCACCTTTGTCTCCTCTACCGACCTTTATTTCACTGTGAGCTCACCAAGTCAAACTCAGTTTTGTCCATCAGACCCTTAAATCTGAGCTCTTCAAAGATATCACCTAGTTTAATTTCTCCCGAGAGAGAGAGAGAGAGAGAGAGAGAGAGAGAGAGAGAGAGAGAGACTGAGAGAGGGCCCCCAGGCTCCCATCTCTGGAGTCCAGCAGCAGGGAATGAGTCAGAATAGCGATGAGGTTGTCTCTCTGGCACTAACCTGGACCCATTTTAAATAGCTCATCTGAATGTTAACGCACACTTGAGACAAGAGTGCAGCTTATATCCTTCTCAAATTGATTCATTTTGCATTGAGCCTGATGCAATTGACTCAGTATAAAAATGTCTTTGGCAATTAGGGGAACAAAGGGGCAGAGCTGGCAGGCTACAGGGATGGCAAACGAAGCGAGATGATGCGTACATTGAGGCTGGAATTAAATTTCTTTTTGAATCAGATATTTCTGAGGAATGGGGATGGCAAACAAGAAAGTCCTTCTTTCCTTGTGAAAGAAACTTGAGGATTCTCCCCCGGAAAGAAAAGATGCAAATTGTCTAAGTAATAGTCCTTGTGAAATGCTTAGCGGCCTCCACAGCTCCTCATGGCATCAACTTTAGTGTAGGCTGGGGCTCTGGGGCCAAGGCACAGCCAGTAAAACAGTGAGCTAAGCTGGGGCTACCTCAGTGGGAAGGAGGTTCTTTGCAAAGATCCTATCTGAATGGAGGACAGAACTCTGGAAATGAGTTATAGATAAAAATTCTTCCACTGCAGACGTCAGGGAGGCAAGATATGAAAGGTATTGTCAAAGGAATGACAAAGTCTGTTGGTAGGAGAAGTAGGCTTGCTCTACATCACTCCAGGGGGGCAAACAAAAGATCAATAAAATGGTAAAAGAACGGAGGGACTTAGTGGTACTGACATTATCCTGGGAGTTTTATATATATTGTTATGGTGCTTGTTTATAGAAAAATCAAATTATTAAATGAAGCCGTATGTCTTAGTACCATGAATATGGTCAACAGCCAGTATGTTCTGGCTGTCATTGTTCACAGTGATCTTATAAGGTATTACCACTATTGTATGGAACAACACTGGAGGCTTAGAGTTATCGAGGCACTGGATGACTTTCTAAAGTTTCAAAGCCAAGGGACCACTGCCAAGCTTTTCCAAGGAGCTACAGCAGATCTGCAAAGAGGTGATCTGTTTTACAACATGATTGGCAACCCACTGGCTGGGGCAAGTCAAAGCTGAACTTGGATGAGCACACTACTGGCTGAGGCCAGGCAAGTCGGAGCCTGGTTCTGGAAAAGACTGTTTCATGAGCTCGGGGTTGTGGAAAGAGGTGGAATTCAGTTACTTTCCTTCCTGCCTCAAGATGCCATGACTGAAATACTCTTCAATTCCTAATGTGCCTTGAACCCTATAACTCCCTTGTAACTCTATAGTTACAAGAGAATGTGAGATTGGAGAAGCTGCCACAAGGCCAGAACCCAGGGGTTATAGATATGTATTGTACAGGGGTTTTGTTTCCATCAGTATTCTGACTTTGCCAATCACTGAATTTCTTGAATCACATGCCACAGACAGCTGCCAGCTGTCCAAACTCCAGAGGCCATCCCTAAGCTGGACAAGGTGACAGAGACTTGACCAAGAAAGATGACAGAGAAGTATGAATTTCCTTCCCTCTCCTCTCCTCTCCTCTCCTCTCCTCTCCTCTCCTCTCCTCTCCTCTCCTCTCCTCTCCTCTCCTCTCCTCTCCTCTCCTCTCCTCTCCTCCCCTCCCCTCCCCTCCCCTCCCCTCCCCTCCCCTCCCCTCCCCTCCCCTCCCCTGTCTTTTCCTTTCCTTCTGACATGGAAACAACCTAGGTCTCTGAAGAGGATGACTAGGTAGGTATGGGAAGAGTCCTTGGGGAGGGTGAGTAAGTGAAGACAAGGAAGACCAGAAACTCAATACGGAGGAGTCACTCCGAGGTCTGTAGGTAAACATTTAATAGAATACTGATTATAATTTTATGCAGCCAGGGAGGAATTTTAGTCCTGGGAGAGAAAAACAAAATAATGAAGGGAATATTTAAGGAACAGCTGGAGAGAAGGTAATTGGAATTCAGCTTAGCTTGTCTGAAAAAAAAAACAACACTCAACAGGAGTTAGTGTGGTTAAGTGGTTACATAAAGACTAGTAAAGTCAGGAACAGGAGAGGGGAGGAGGGAGGGGGAGGGGGACTATCAAGGAGAGATGCCATTCCTGAATGGGAGAGTAGAAATTATATGGGAAATAACCTAGAGAACAGAGGATGAAAGTGAGCATAGTACAGGCAGTCAGAGAGCATTCCAGGGATGCTGAGGAGCCATTTGCATAGCTTCCACAGGCCAGCACTTACCTGAAGTGTGAGATGGCCAGGGCTATGGGCAGAGGTGATGCCCAAGGGCAGTCACTGTATCCTGTATCCCTGTCTACGAATCAGAGCAGTATCTTGCTCTGAGACAGAAGGAATTGAGTTGTTGTTGTTGTTGTTGTTGTTGTTGTTTTTAAAGAATAGAGACAAGATTTTGGTACATTTTATTTTCCTTAAAACCATGTTTCTGTTCCCAAAGAGTTTCTGGTCCAATTAACTTAGGAATTTGTTGATTTAATAAGCGTTTTCTGAACACATACTGGGTTGAGCACTGCACAAGAAGGATAAAGAGAAATAATGAGCATCCTTTTGTGAAAGGGCCTAATTGATAAGAATAAATGTGGCCCAGTGCTGTGGGAACACTAAAAGAGATGTGGAATAGCCAGGAAATGCTCACATAAAGGAACACACAATCAGCCCTATATGCCATGCATGGGTCTGCAGTCTCTGAAGAAGCTTTGTGGGAGAGGGGCTAAGATGTGTCTACTTGAAGCAGGAGAAGCATTGCTCTCAAGGATCAAGGAGGGCTGAAGCTTTATGTGGGTAACATAGAGTGGTTTGATCTGAATGAACAAGAGTCCAAAGACATGGGCTAAGCCAGGATGGAGAGCTGGGCAGCCAGACCAAGGCTTTGGGTGCTGTGCTGAAGAGGAGATCAGATACGAGCTTGTGATGAGCAGGTGTCTACTGTACTGAGTGGTTGAGGGTAGACGAACAGGCTGTGTGTGTCCTTCACCTGCTCTGCGTTCACAACCTCCATTTGGTCTATTTAGAGACTTCCTGTAGGAGGAGTCCCTCAGGCCACTCTCAAAGACTTCAATTAATGTTCTTTAGAATTAACAACAGGAGAGAATTCAGTCTGCTATGACTTCTTCCTTGGGTACCTTTTAGGCAAAGAATTTATCTCACCAGCATGAGGACCCGATTGGGATACCCATACTCATGTAAATAGCCAAGCATGGTGGCCTGTGCTTGTAATCCCAGCACAGTGGAGGTAGACACAGCTTGAGTCTTAGGGTTCACTGGCTGGCAAGCCTAGCCTAATTGGTAGGCCGCAGGCCATTATGAGAGAAGACTATCTTAAAAAATGAACAAAACAAGGTGAGTGGCTCCTGAGATAAACTTTTTGAGGTTGACCTCTAGCCTTCAGGTGCATGCACACATGCATGTGTGTATCTGCACCACACAAAAGTGGGGACGCGGAGCAGGCAGAATGCAAACCGCTTTCACTGTGCATCTGAGCTGTGGCACAGGAGGACCCAGCTCTTCCACAGCTTCTGACTCTCAGGAAGTCAGTGGACTGTAGCGACTCTCATGTCTGGAGCCCAACCTAAACTCAGGAAGTTGTGACCCTTCCTTCAGTCTTCTCCTGTCTCTTACCAAACCAAACCAAACCAAACCAAACCAAACCAAACCAAACCAAACCAAACCAAACCAAACCAAACCAATCAAACAACAATAATAACAACAACAACAACAACCACAGTACTCACAACAACATCTTACCCACTGGCAAAGAGTGAAGATGAGTAATTTGAAAGCTGTAGGGACGTTCATTCACCCAGCTTAGTGATGGAAAATTCTCTCAGGAGTAAACACTGCACCAAATCTGTTTGCAGACTTTGTGAAGCCTTTGAAATTTGAAATCCCATGGTGGCGATAGCTTTTAACTAAGGCTCTGAACCATAAGAGAAAGCATTTCTGTCGAAGCCTGGAGTTTAGTGAAGCATGTAGGCACAGTGCTGTAAACAAAGGGGAAAGGAGCACCCAGGAGCAGGCCAGGCAATAAGAAACTTAGGTTTGCTTTGAGGCTAGGAATGAATGGTAAGTCCAGCCGGGCTACCATGTAGGCTGCAGCGCTTTTTTCAAACCCTGGAGCCATCACTAACAGTTGTCTAGACAGTTTGTTTCAAATAAAAAAAAATGTCTGTGATTTCATCATGCCGTTCTGTTCTTCACCACAGACAGGCTTGGCTTCTGTGAGATGAGGGGAGCTTTGGGTGACAAGGAAACAGGGACCTGGTTCCTAAGATGTACCTTGCTTCCAGCAGTACAGCTATCACACTTGACAGTTTCTGTTCCTCAGTCTGCTGGTGCTCCCGAATCAGTTTCTTGTGTGAGACAACTCTTGAATTTTGCCCTTTGCTTTGAAGAGGAAGCATTACATATATGCCATAGGGAATATGCAAATAGTTTACTGTTAGTTATCAGATCCTGTTGGGGGGTCACATAGGGTTGGAGCATAAACTGTTGCATGGTGCAGTCTTCATACCTGTGTGATGCTGGGAAGATCTCTCAGCATCCTTACTATAGATGCTTCGAACTGGAAGATGCTGGAGAATGGAGAATGAGTATGGAGCAGTTCCACAGCCCCCTCTTCCATAGGAATTTTTCTCCTCCTCCTCCTCCTCTTCCTCCTCCTCCTCCTCTTCCTCCTCCTCCTCTTCCTCCTCCTTCTCTTTCTCCTCCTCCTCCTCCTCCTCCTCCTCCTCCTCCTCCTCCTCCTCCTCCTCCTCCTCCTCCTCCTCTTCCTTGCTGCTTCAATGGTTTTCTTTATGCAAATCAAGAAGAGTGCAGGATGGAAGAGGGCTGTTCCCTCAGGCTACAGGTATTGTCTCTCTCCAGACTGTAACTGTCCTTGCCAGATCCTTTATGTCTGAGAATTTAGAAGCCATCAGAAGAGAACACTGAGGGCAGGTTAGTAACTGGGTGTGAGGATCTCAATGTATTCAACACCATTTGGGAAATGCTAAAAGACCTTTTCAGAAAGAAGATATTGCACTGGGTACTGAAGAATGCATGTGATCCTCTGGTGGAAATAGGGTCAGGGTAATCAAGCTATGGAAAATGACTCAGTTTCCCTATTCCTGCCAAAGGGGGAAGGGAGGGACAATGGGAATCTGAGTTAACTTTAAGGAAGACAACAAAGGTGGTCTCTGTTCTGAGATCTATTTGCATTATGGGAAGATATTCTTGTATTGTGCATCATCCATAGGCACTTGAGAGTCCTCTCTGAAAATGAAGACAGAAGCTGTGAGAACAGCATGGGGACCGAGTGATTCTTTCCTTTTGGTTTGACCCCAGGGCATTTGCTTTGAGCACAGGCTGGCTGATAATGGGTCCAGCCAGTATACTTTGCTCCTTAAAGTAGCCTTAGTGGACAGCTAATGAGTTTGTTGCCACACAATCCCATGAAGGAATAAGAGCTCAGAGAGACTGAACAGGGAGTGGATGGAAGGTTTCTAAATGACAGACACAAAGGATGTCACAGCCACAGCTCATCATCGACCTCTTCAGGTTGCCTGGCCCCTTGCACAGCCTTATTCTGTGTGCTAGATACCTTCCTGTCTTTATCACCTAACCAGCCCCCTCCCCTCTAGAGCAAGCTCTTTGGGTATCTTGCCTGGTGACCACCAGTGCTCCCATAGCACCTATGCAACGGTCATCGTAGCTTTTTCCCCACAGCACTGTAATACCTGCTGCTGAACAACTCCAAATCGCACTGTGAGACCCTAGAAACTGCAAGAGCCACCAGTATCCTGGTGACGCCAGTGGCTGAGGAAAACTCATAAACCCTTGTTGTCAGAATATATGAATGAATGAGCAAATCTCTTGCTCCCAATGGGCTATCACCTAAATGCCTCGATTTATTCTAATATCTTTGTCCCTGCTGGGAACTGCTGAGCTTCAATAAATACTTCTGAGGTAAGATGTGATTCTGTCCATCCATTCTGACTTCTCTTTGTATACAATGTCAATTTATCATTATGGGATTTGCCAAGATGCCATTCTGACAAGCGAGGAGTTACAGGTATTCACAACTCCCTCATCCTTCTGGTGTTCAATCCATCAAACATCCAGGGCAGAGTAGAAAAACAAAAGCAGCAAGCTCAAAAGACCCCACTACAAGCCTTCAGCTGTCAAACCGCGAAGGTCAAAGCTGGCAGAAGTGGATGGTCTTCCCATATACACACACACACACACACACACACACACACACACACATTGACGCCTGCCAATGAAAGCGATCCTGAGTAAAAGTTCTATCTGCCAGGAAAGGAATTGTCCTTTGTACTTAGTGGCAACCTTCACAGTTGAGGAACACTTTGACAGCTGCCTCCTGAGTCCCAGGGAGGAATATCTATCCTAAAGTGTAGGTGGAGGGCGGGGAGACATGACTTGTCATCTTCCCATTGACTGAGCATTCTTCTGTGATCTCCAACTGGGCCTTAACATTAACTTAAAGTCCAAAGCACAGGTTTTAAAACTGCTGCATTGTGGAGCCATCTTTAAGTTGATCTACACAGCTATCACTGAATGCCTACTATGTGCTACCCACTATATTAATTGCTTGGGGGAGTAAAAGATCTACAAGTCGGGGTCTTCACTCTCTAGACTGTGGCTCAGAATGAGATGAGTTTCTGTGAGAAGAGCTTTTCCTGATGGATGAGAACAGCGCTCTCTTTCCTCAAAGCTAGGCATGGGGCCAGGACTTAACTGAAAGGCCCTCTAGGGAGACGGTAAGACAAAAGAAAATGGACCCAGCAAACTGTATTCCCCTGTGTCCCGGACTACAGACAAATCACAGAGACTCTCTAGGTTCAGCTTACTCATCTATAAAATGAGAATAATGTGCAGGGCAAAAATCATAGTGAAGATGAAATGGGTTAGCGGATGCTGATGCACCTGGCAAACTCAACAGGCACAGTGCAGAAGATTCTCACTGTAGCCATTACCTGGTGTGTATCTGCCTCCTAAGAACAGAACAGAGCTGTGCAGCTGCGACCCAGTGTCAACACATGGCATTCTGATGTATGAAAAGGATGTATATACCAATGGATAAGTATCTAGATGGATATATGGAGAGGATGGAGAAATAACACACACACACACACACAAACACAAACACACAAACACACACACACACACACACACACACACACACACACACACACGGGTACATGGTAGATGGACAGATGTTTGGTATAGATGCACTCATCATGATGGTTGTATAGATGGCTGGATAAATCCACGGAAGAGTCCTTTGCCTTTGAAAATCCTTCTGGAAGTATTTCTGAGTATAGTAAAGACAAGTCTCATACACGACTCAAGTGCATTCCAGCTGCCCCAGCTTGAGGAAGGCACAGTGAAGCTTGGGTTGCAGTTGGGGAGTGTTATCTCTAGTCTGTCTACCTCGGAGTAGCACAACAATGACTATCCACTTCACACTAGTCCACCATGCACTTCCCAGATTTCTCTTTCCTCCGTAATGCTTAGTCAAGTGGTTCTGTAAATCTAGCAGCTTATGTGATCAAGCAATTAAGCTGAGATGATAGCCGTGATTCTTAATTTTTGATGCAGAGTCCCCAATGAGTTTTCTAAAAATACACATGCTCATGCCCCATTCAAAGATGCATAAATCAGATGAGTCACTGAGATAGGACTTCAGTTTTTGAAAAGGTGTGGCTCTGACTTCTGCCATCAAAGTTTTAGATCGATCATGTTGGAGCACAGACCAGATACTACAGAGAATCTCAACATTTTACAAGTTACCTCTATATTATTACCCAAAATGGTGAGAAATATGACAAACCCAGGCACCATGAGTTGGCCTGTTGCTCCCCCCACAAATAGCCCAGTCAGTCACGCTAAGGATGAGGAAAATCAGTTCATATCTTAGATCCAATCATGTTTAGGTTCAATAACCATGGTGAGCCTGGAGAAAGAGCATCCCTGGACCCCTTAGAAGGACAGACAGCTGCAGCAGTCATAGGACAGTTTAGAACCAATAGACTCAACACATTGTCCTGTTTGAGCTTCACAATGAGCCACAGGGTAGAGTAATTATTGTCATCTTATTAAGAAACTGAGATTCATTCAAGCTCTCCATAGTGGGTGGACAGTAAGCCCCAAGAATACTTAGGCTCTGTGTCCCATGAGCACCTGTGTCAGAGAACTCTGATCTCATGATTGTTACTAAGGTAGAGTATCCAGGAAATATGCTTCTGACAAGCCAGGGTGTGAGTTTTAAGGCTTTTAAAAAATTATCTTTAAAGCCTTTGAATGGCTCTCTCTTTTTAGTGTAAATCACCCAGACATTAAAGCCCTTATTGTATATTTATTAGTGTGTTATTCAGACCAAGGGGAAAGAGAGGGAAGCTGACACCGTGAATGACTTTGAAAGTAAGAAAAAGCTGGGCCTGAAATTAAATCATTGTGACACTGCCACTCGAGGGCATCAATTGCAATAAATGATCACCTTTTTTTATTCCCGATCCCGTTTATCATGCAGGCAGGATTGGAGGAGATCTTAGGCAGGATGTTGACTGCTAAGGGCTCTAACGGCCCTGTGTTGGCCACACTTGGCACAGCGGCCTGGGAAGCCTGAAGTTAAACCTAGTACAACTCTGGAAAAGTCACCAACTCTCTTCCAAAGCAAGTGCACTTTTCACTTGAGTGCTTCCCTGGGGCCATCTCTCTCTCACTCAGCCCCAAGAGACCATGCTGTTCTATCAATCTCCAAGAAAAGCCAAGGTTCTGTGTGCTGTGTGCCGGAGAGGGAAGGTCCCTGTAGGAAGGATGTAAGAATTGCCCCCGTGGATAGCCAGGAGGGACCAATGGCAGAGAGATGGAGAGAACAACTGATTGTTGCCCAACAGCCAGGCAGCATCTGGAGAAGAGGTTGCTGGTACAGAATGGTTCTTGGGCAGTAGCAGAGCATCCTGTGATGTCCTCCAGAGGAAGTGAGACACCAAAGCTGGAAAGGGCTGTGGTTATTCATACTGCAAACCACAGAAGGACTGAGACCATGCCTCTCAATGACTGTTGGCTATTCCTTTCGTGTTACATTACCCTGATGCATCTTCACTACTACAGTTTAAAGGTGACATCTTGGATCAGAACAGATTTGCTTAAGGGAGAGTGGCCCCCAGCTTGGACTTGGGGACCATCTTTACTTGGGCAGGTATCTACAGATTTTCATTCGAGGGAAGTGGATTTGGGCATTTCCTATCACAGCTATTCGGCCAGGAGATGACAGGAAAGAACATGGAAGAGCTCTTATGTACATGTATGGTGGTGAGTCCTCGCTCTGCCTCAAGTGTGCAGTTTGCTCTCTAATAGCGTATCATGCTACTAGGCTTCAGCTTCCCAACACAGAAACTCAAGGGAGACTCTGGGCCTCAGTGTCTTCCAGGCTTAGGGTTAATGTCTGTAGAAAAGTGAGGTTTTTGTATAGAGGGCTATCTCAGCACTCTCGCATTTTCTACAACAGTCACGTTGGCACTGAGATGCCCCTGCCAGATTTGCTGGACTCAAACCTCCATGTCAACACATCTTTTAGATTTATGTCTTCCAAGTATTGGCAATTCAAGTGATTGGCAACTCTTATGCCCTCAGGGACCAATTGTTCTCTTCACACACTGTGGAGTTCTGGTCACACACAATAAAATCCCCAGAGAGTCATGGCTGCAGGAAAAATCTGTGTGCTCAGAGAGTCAGGAAGACTTGAGGGATATCCAGGAAAGAGCCCAGGAAATTCTCTCCTACAGCCTCACACACCACAAACCCTTAAGCCTGTGTTCCAGAAGTCAGGAGGCCACAAGCCACACACAGCTGATTGCCTCGGGATCTATCTTGTTAAAACACATCACCAGGGCATCGTGGAATGGCAGGCAGCTCACTGGGCAGAAGCAGAATCTGGCTTCGCATCTTACCATCTCTATGACATAGCTGTTGCCATCTGGCTTGTCTTCATTAATGGGCTGGATGTTCCTTGCAAGCCATGGTCATGTGTCAAGTTCATGTCACTTCCCACAGGAAAGGCACACATTCCACTTTTGGGAAACAAACTCTTACGCAGAAAAGGAGCTAGCATCATTTCATATCTCTTACAGTTGGGCATAGTGTAACCCATTTTTTCTCATGCTGTCTCACAACTCACCATATCAAATAGGTGTTATCACATTCTTTCCAACCAGGAGAACTTAGTGACCACTCATTTCTAGCTTTATTGATACATTCTACCTATTGATAGCCAGCCAGACCTGGGCTGTTTGGGCAGCCCTGGTTGTCTTGTTGGGTAGTAAGCAGACTGGGCCCTTGTCTCTCTGTCACCCAGGAGACCCCTTCCAAAGCCAGGCAGTCTTGGCAGACTCTGCTGCTCATGCCCTGACATGCTCTACTGCTTTCCAGGGGACTAGGAAGTGAGCAGCAGCTATGATCCCCCCCCCCCCACTGCCCTTTCCTCTGCCTCCCAGTGCTTCTAGGCAGGCTGCTGTTTCCTGAGCTGCCACTGGGGAAACAGGGCGCAAGGGATCCTGTGGGGACTAGGGGGACGGTGGCTTGTCATTCTGCTCCTCTGAGTCCAGCTCTCCCAGCTCACTTGGTTCTTTCTACTCCCTCCATTGTGGCCCCAAACATTGAATATCACTTTCTAATGACTGGTCTCCAAACTGCCATCTCCTCTTATGAGAAGGAGTCAGCCCCACTTGTAATCATCAGAGACAGCACTGGCAAGTTGTCACATATCCTCCTTGCTGCTCTGAGTGCTGTTACTGAGGGAGTGACCTTTCAGTGATATGAGCCACTGGTTACTCCTGGCAGGACCCCATAAGCTGAGACTAGATTAATCTCTGTTAGAACCGATCATATTAGGGCATAAAACATAGCCCTCTACACTCGCATGATACCCAGTATGCACAATGTCCCATCCTCGATAAGGACCCACAGCAGCATGTGGACAGGGACAATAGCATTGTTCCCAATGTTCAGATGAAGAAATGAAGGCTTAAGAAGACATGGGATTTGCCTGAAGTTGGAACATTGTCCGCAGTGGGTTAATCTTGTATATATTCTTTGTAACCCTGATCTAACTTCCAAATACCCAGAGCTCTCTGATCTTATCAAAGCTGATCAGCGAATAGCAAGATAGGATTTTAAATTCAGGCCTTCTCATTCAGCACGGCACCCGAACTATGATTTTCCTGCTGAACTACCGTGACCTGATTAAGATCGTACAGCAATGGATGAAAATGCTCTGGAGTCTGGCTGCTGGGTTCAGAACACCACCAAACTGCTCAGCCTTTGACTTCAGACAGGTTAATTGACTTCACTGAATGTCTTCATTTGCAATATGGGAGATGACAGCAATAATGCATTTCATTGCGTTTTTATGAGTATTAAGTAGGAAACACATGTCAGGGGGACAGCAGTGACTGGTCCACACACCCAGGAAGTGCTAAATAGATTTTATCCACAGCTCTGTTATTACTCAGTGATACAAACTAAGCTTAATATGTCATTGTAACCCATGACCAACCACAATGACTGACTCACTCATGAATGCAGGACTCCAGACACTCTACTTGAGAAAATAAGTCTTGTGATATAACACAAAGTAGGTTTACTCATTTCCTGGCCATGGTTACTACATCTATAAGTTGAGAAGTTTGAATCAGACAAATCTCATAGTTTCTCTCAGCTCTATGATGCTCCCTAGAACTGGACAGATGTACAGATATCAATGTTCCCTAGAACTGACTGTTTCTCAACATGAATGTTTTACTGAGAGAGAACACTTAGAAAAATATCTGGGGATGGTTTTGATTGACACATTGGGGAGGGTTGCTAATGTCCTCATGACAGCTAGTTTAGTAGAGGCCAGGGCTATTGGTAGAAAATGCACAGGACAGTCTTACCTAACAAAGAGAATTCTAGCCCAAATATCAGTGATGTGAAGCCAGGAGACTCTGATCTAACTTACAAACACGCAGAGCTCTCTGATTTGCTGGACAAGGGTCTTGTGTCAAATAGTTTGCCAAGATGCCCAGGAGAACAAACCTCCTCGATGCAGTAGAATGGGCTATTGATTGTCCCTTGTGCTGACACCTCACACCCCCACCATATTGATCTAGTTGGAAGTAAGAAGCTGGCCTAAGGCATCTTTAATTTAAAGTTGGAATCATTCCTGTACACCACTGAAGTCTTCAATGGCTCTGCCAGGGA
The DNA here is from genome assembly GCF_011762505.2 of Arvicanthis niloticus. Classification (NCBI taxonomy): domain Eukaryota; kingdom Metazoa; phylum Chordata; class Mammalia; order Rodentia; family Muridae; genus Arvicanthis; species Arvicanthis niloticus. Next base: position 58,566,596 of record NC_047668.1, on the reverse strand, counting down.
TGGGGCTAACATCTTTCTATGTGAGATTCTTCAGCTTAGGACAAAGTCTCTCTAGACATGGGGATCCACATCACCACATTTGTCTCAGCATAATCCTCATTCCCCTTTCCTGTCTCAGATCACACCCTGCAGAGGGCAGCTCAACCCCTCTGGTGATTAGAAAGAGGTCACATGAGATAGTGGGGTGGATCTTGAGCTTGATGGCTACAAGCAGCCTTAAGGAAATTCATGGTCTATCTACACAGTGGGGTGATGGTCTCCCTGCTCTCATATCAGTGAAGGGAAGGCTGCCCCTGAAGATATTACATCACATGGTTCCAGGTTTGTTTGTCTTGAGAGAATGGAAATCATGTGTCTTTGGCAAGGTTCTGTCACCTAGGTTCTCTTTCTCAGTCCTCCTCACCCCTACTCTTCACTTGAACAGTCTCACTTTTCAGTGGGTTTTAGCTTTATTGGAAAGACTGCAAACTAAGGGATGGGTGTGGTATCTGCTTCAGATAGCGCCACTTTCTATTGTTTTGATGTTTGTACATCTTCTCATGTGTAAAATAGGAATTTACTTGTGATGAACACGGGAAGCTACTGAAGCAAATAAGGTTTTTGATAGTCACCACAGAGGAGCCCCAAGAACACTGGCACTGCCATGTGGGAGGTGTTGGTGTCCCCTCAACTCATGGCTATTGTAGGCTTCTCTCACAGTGTGATCTCTAACTCCAGTCATCTATGACTTCAGTGATTCTCTGCCTCAACTCACAGAACCCTAGGTGTTCATTGTTTGAAGGCCCAGCACCTCTAACATGTGCTCTTTGGTATCTGCCAGGCTTCCTGAGTAGGGAACACTGGAAATGGTAAGTCAAATTAACCAACTCACGGGGCTGGCATGTTCTGAGGCCACCATTGCTTCTGCTCTGTCAATGGATGGGAGGCCTTACCCCTCGGGCTTTCTACTGGAAAAGAACATCAGGATGAAGAAAAAGCCCTGGTGCTTGAGAACAGGTTTTTTTTTTAAAACAATGGGCAGCCAAGGTACCTGACACTCCTTATTTCTAGTGACTAGAACAGAGCAAGAGAACCAAAGAGGCACTTTAGAAGCAAAAAGATGGGTGTGAGTCTAGCTACAGGATTAGCATCCTTACTGGTATTAGATGTCATTACTAAGTGAATACCACATGTCATGATTATATCTATCCTGCATACCCTCCCCTCGAGTCCTCATAGACTCCTACTTATACACATATCCTTCCCAGAGCTCTCTCTCTCTCTCTCTCTCTCTCTCTCTCTCTCGCTCTCGCTCTCGCTCTCGCTCTCGCTCTCGCTCTCTCTCCCACTCTTTTGCTCTCTAGCTCTCTTGCTCTCTCCCCCCTCCCAATCCAAATGGTACTGCCTATATGGGTGTGATGGGGCCATCTACTGCAACATAGGGACCCCCCTCAAATGAACATACCCCCAAAGAGAAGTGATTCAAAAAGAAGTGATTCTTCTTCCCCTAATAACCAACTGCCAATGACTCCTCCCTCACCCAGGGGTTGAAACTCAGGAGCCTTCTCCTACCCGTGTCAGGGATTTAACTGGCATGATCATGTGCATATGATCACTGAACTCCTACGACTTCAGGTTTGCAACATTCTTGTCGTGTCCAGTAAAGGAATAAATAAAAGGAAACTAAGAAATAAAAATAAACGATTTCATTCCTCTTGGGGTTGTCTTGGTGTATGGTCTTTCTAGATACAACTAATACAGACGGATCCTTAGCATGGGATGAGAAAGCACTGAAGAAACCTTACAGCCTCTTTGGAAAAGCAATAGCCAAAATTCCATGTATGCACACCACAGGGACAGAGGATGGGTGACAGGCATCAGTCACAAGGGACTCTCCTCAAAAGCTGTTTTCTTGGGAGGGAAACAATCTGAACTTAATTCCAAAATTAGAATCTTTCTCTTCTAGCCATTACAAAGAAGGACCATTGCTCTTGTTGGCTGAAAAGTTGTCAAATATGTGGCCACTCAGAGCTGAGCCCTTGATATACATTGCTATATATTGATATATAATTTATAAAACTATGAAAGGAATGGAGACAAAAAGGCAGACAGAGAGCTGCCTAGTTCAAGTTGCTTTCCCATGCCATTCCTTGTAGAAGCCTGAGGGATCGCCAAGCAAGCAAGTTACATTTCCAGAAAGGGTGACAACTGTTGCACACATCTAGAAAGTTCTAGAATAAAGCTCTCTTCTAATCTCTGATGGGTTAACAGTGGGCTATATCCCTGACTAATCCCATTTTCAGGCCTCATGGTCTCATAGGATCTGCTTGGGTGGTTGCATTATTTTTTTCTTTTTCCTTCCTCGCCCACGTTCTGCTGATAAAACCTATTTTCTGGCATATTAAATTGATTTCATGGCAGCTGTTTAACATTCTCTTTAGCTGTTTGCTCCTTGGCTCCATCTGGACCTTGGGGCATGAATATCTTTAACATCTACACATTAAGTGCCCAGTCTGACAGCTGGTCCTCTGGCCTTTGGAAGGACTACTAGCCAGGGCAGCCTGGGGAACCCACAGATCAAGGCCTGAGGCACTACCTGGGGGATATTAGCAGTAATGGTTCAATCTGGACCTACCCATTAAAGGACAATTGTGAGTCTTAAGTAGATGTCAGAGTCTGGAAATGTGCATTCCAAAGCCAAATCACCTTCTAAAAATCAATTTGGACCTCAGGAAAGACTTACCCATGTTTCCCTGGGGTAGGCACCAAAAGAATCTCTCTTCCAGCTTCATTGTGGGGCAGTAGCTGGGCAACATATCTCCCAGAAGGCTGTAGATGTCTGTGCACGGAGACAGCCAGTGTGCAGTGGTCACTATTGCTCCTCATCCATGGGCTCAGAATGGTGTGCTTGGAATCTGCAGAGGTGTTCAGGAGGAGGAAGGAACCTGGAAAGAGAAAAGGAAACTGAATTGAGGATATATCCAAGCAGGAGGACAAGCAATGGTTCTGTGCAAAGGCATAAAGACTGACAGCATTGGAGATGCCTGGTGTCTCTTGCTTTATATTCACACACCCAGCCCCATTCTTCCCCTCCTAACCTTTCTTTGAAGGTACTCCATCCTGGAGGAGGTGGATGGTGACCAGGGACATGGCCTCAATAATCTCTGGGGACAAAGTTCTAACCTGGAGTAGTTTGAATGAGAATGGCCTCCAGAGGCTCATAAAATTAAATGCTTGGTCCCCAGGGAGTGGAATTGTTTGAAAGGATTAGTAGGAGGTGAGCTTTGAGGTTTTCAAAAGCCTAAGCCAGGCCCAGTGACTCTCTCTCTCTCCCTTCCTGCTGCTTGTGGATCTGAATATAGAACTCTTAGCTACTTTCCCAGCACCATGTCTGCATGAGTGTTGCCAAACTTTGAAACTGTAAGCAAGCTTCAATGAAAAGTTTTCCTTTATAAGAGTTGCCATGTTTATGGTGTCTCTTCTCAGCAATAGAACACTAAGACATAACCTTAGTGTCCCGGACTTGATTGGTTCTATGTCTTTCAGTCATGAGGAAGTTTTGTTTGTTTGTTTGTTTGTTTGTTTATAGTCTATGAAACAGGAATAAAAGCATCTATTTCAAAGAACTTCTCCCTTGTTTACTAGCTAAGTGATTTTAGGCAAAACAATAGCTTTCTTAGTTTTCCATTTACAGAACAGGGTAGGAAGGTTTCACTGAACTCAATAATCTCCTCAGCTCCATTTTGGATGGAGGCATGTGAATGTGCAACTTGTTTCCACAAAGAAAGCCCTAGAAATCCCCCACTGGTTCCACACTTGTGGCAGAGTTTCCTTCTGAGATGAGCTGAATTCTAGTGGCACAGGCCAGATGACCTACAAGAAACAGCAGTTCCTGGGATTACTGTCTGCATAAAAATCATGGCAGGGTTTTACTGTTCCAGGCACTTTCTGCAACGCATTAATTTTGCTTGTAGCACTTTTGCATTGAGCCTTTCCACTAGTAGATGCTGCCCCCTTTGCAGCAGAGACAGTCTCACAGCCCTGATTTCCCTTGTGGGAACAAGATAACAAGGGCTCAACCTTCTTAAACCATTCCTGGTACTTTCAAGGTTTTCTTCTGCACAGTTCAATTTACCAACCCGGCAAATGAATTAGTGGTCTGTGGTGAAGAACAGTGAAGAAGAAAGAACAGAATCCGTACTAGGAACTAGCCACTTCTGAGGCGGACAGTGTTGCTCTTTGGGAAACTTGCAACATGTTAAAAGTAGGTAAAAGTAATCTAAGGTTAAAATAAGGATGAAATGAGTGTGAGATTGCCTCTTAGCCAGATCAAGGACCTGACGTTAGTGCTAGAATCTGCATGCTATATCTGTTGAAACATTTCAGCATGGCCTACAGGTATTTGGAAAAATGCTCTATAAATCTTACTACATAATCTATATCTAAACATCAATTTACAGTGGAGGAGAACATTCTTATTATGGGCATAGGGCAAAGGAAAAGAGATTGGAGCTCCAGAGTCAGTACTGTCCATGCCACATGGTACAACCTTTTGCTTCTCAAGAGAAGTAGACTCTCAATCCAGATGGGGCACTGATGTGATACCCCCAAAGGTGTTGACAGTCAGGACAAGGTGCCAGGTCTCCAGAATCCTAAGCAATGCTCTCCCTGACACCTTCCTTAGCATTTAAGGGGTCCTTATCCTAAAATGTGGTCAGGAAAGCTTTGTCTGTGTTATATAGGTCAGGTACCCAGGAGAGCGCTTAGAGGGTGGAGGAGACAATGGGCATGGGGCATGATCCTTACTTGTTTTGTCCTGCCTCCTGCTTCCTCAAACTGGCTGATCATTTTGAATAACCATCTAAGCACTGGCTCTCCCTAGGGCACACTGGCAGGAGCAGGGCAGCATCCGGGTCTCTGGGTTACCAACTTGTAGCCCACATACCACAATGAGTAAAACACTTTGGGAAACCGGGGAGGAGGCTGGAGGTCCATGTAGGAAGATCCATAAAGAAAATGATCTTGGCCTTAGGGACTGCAAAGATGGCTCAGCAGTTAAGAACATTTGCTGTGTTTCCAGAGGACCCAGGTTCTATTTCCAGCACCCATACGGCTGCTCACAACTGTTAGTCAGTCTAGTTCCAGGGAATCTGACACCCTCTTTTGACTTCTGATGGTACTAGGCATGCACTGGATACACACACACACACACACACACACACACACACACACACACACACACAGAGGCAACACACCACACACATAAAATGAACCAATCATTTAAAAAAGTTAAGAAAAGCTCTTGACCTTAAATCTTTTTTTTAAAAAAAATGTATTTTATTTTTAAATTGTGTGTGTGAGAGGGGAGAGGAAAAAGGGTGGGAGGGAGAATGGAAGAGAGGGAGGGAGAGAGAGCGCACAGTTTTGTGAAGGCGAGTGCAGTGCCCATCACAACCAGAAGGTGCCAGGGCCCTTGGAGCTGGAGTTAGAAATAGTTGTGACCTGCCCCAATAGATGCTCAGAACTAAACCCTGAACCTTTGCAAAAGCAGCCAGTGCTCTCAACTGCCAAGCCACCTCTCCTGCCCTGTGGTCCTGTGTCTTAAAGGGGGAGGAAAAAAAAAAACACTGGTAGAACCAGCATGTGTAAATTAAAAGATATTCGTAAAAAAAAAAAAAAAAATATTTGGCTGGAGTGTGGCAAACACGGAGAGAAGAAAAAGGTGGCTGTGGAAAGTGGCTACTGGGAGGCAGAGCGTTTATCCCTGTGTGAAGATTTCTGCTGTTCTGTGTGGCTAATCGAGAGCCAAACAGTTTGAGTGGGAGTGTCACACAGTCAAAGCAGTACTTCCAGAAGTCTCATCTGATTGTGCAGAAGAGGAAACCAGTATCAACCAGTATCAACCAGTGTCAACCAGTATCCTCTTCCTCCACTAGTCCACTTTAGCACAAGGATGTGACTAAATTCATGACATTTAATGTGTTGCTATGGTAATGCAAGGTACAGGTTGGGTGCTGGCATCTAGGTCTGAGGTTTCCTGTGTTAGGTTCCAGTGTCTTTATCCAGACTGTCTGGGGCTCCTAGAGAGTCTCCATTGCAGTCTCACTCAGGACTCTTGGGGATACTGTTGGCAGTTAGAGGGAAGACTGTCCAATGTCTTATGTGTTAATTTCCAGATAAAGGAGCAATGGCTCTGTGCTGGCCTCAGTTGGTAGACAGCTGAGCTGCAAAGCAAAGTGTTGGTGAAGTGAAGGCAGTGTCCTTTTTTTCCTGGAAGATGATACATATGTGGACCCAAAGGAACATGAAGGATCCAGCAGAAATTGCTGGAGTGTTGGATCAGAAGGCTTTCCTCATTGCTGCTTTTCTTTCTGGGTGTGGGAGCACATGGGGAGTCCACCCCCACGATCTGTAAGGTAGTACCTCATACTGGGCCTCCTCAAAGCTCTCTGGAGGACCAGTTCTTTTTCTGGTTCTAATATGAGAGATGATGTTTATATGAATTTTATTTTTCTGCAACTGGACTATCAATCAGAGACCCAGCTTAAAGTCTTTTCAACCTCAATGGAATCAATTGTAGCTGGACTCTACCTTTGCATCGGCTGCTTCCTCCGCCCAAAAGGGAAAAATACATTTCATAAGCTCCTTGGGATGTTGTCTATATAAATCTTTCAAAGTCAGTAAAGATCTCTCTCTCTCTCTCTCTCTCTCTCTCTCTCTCTCTCTCTCTCTCTCTCTGTCTTTCTTGTTTGTTTTGCTCAGAATAGCTTGGGGCTAAGAGAAGACTCCCGAGGTCCCTTCTAATTAGGAAGGATAGGCATATATATACACAGGCCTTCCCCTGGGGTGCCACAGGGAACCAGAGAAGTAGATGAAAGGGCTTGGCCACACAGTGGCCGCCTCATGTTTCATTTAGTGTGGGTGGTATTGATAGTTATTATTATTTTTCCTCATCACTAGTATAGAAAGGTATTGCTCTTCTCTAAACCAGCAGAACATAAATCTAAGGTCAGGAACCAAAAAGTTTTAAGATCACAATGTTAGAGGTCAGACAAACTGTTGCGGATTCAGGCTCTACTTCTGTCTAGTTATAGGCCTTTGAAAAATGATTTAAAGTCTCTAAGTCTTTAGTTTGGCCATGTTCAATATGGATATATTCTATCTTAAATATGATGGCCTTGAGTATAAAATCAAATGGCAGAACAAGTGACCAGGATGGTACCTGATCCACAGTAGACATGGAAAAAATGCTGGTGCACTGATTGGACCATGGTGTGGGAAGTATTGTTATTTGTTTGTTAATTGAAATATTATTTATTTTATGTGAATGGATGTTTTGTCTGCATGTTATTTCTCTGCAAAGTTTTCCTCCTGCTCATAGAGGCCAGAGAGGGCATCAGATCCCTTGGGACTGGAGTTTCAGGTAGTTATGAGTCACCATGTAGGTACTGAGAACTGAACCTGGATTCTGAACCTAAGAGCAGCCAGAGCTCTGAGCCACCAAGCCATCTCTCCAGCCCAAGAGGGTTTTTGATCTAGCACTGAACTGGAATCAATTGGATGGACTGAGTTTCAGCCCTATTTCTGTCAGGGCTAGGCTTTCTTTGTTTGTACAATAAAAGGTTGAGTCCTGTCTCCAAGGATCCCTTCAGCTTGGAACTCAGTAATTCTGTCTGCCTGACTAGAATATTAGTAACCTAAAGGAGCCGAGTCAAGTCTCTAAGCCCCTAAGTCCTAAACACTTCTTCCCCTAATTCATCTCTCTGGGGGTTCTACACCAACAGTTTCAATCAATTGGTCAAATACACCATGAACACTCTGCTGAAAGCAAATTGTGAATCTTGCCCTGCTGTTCTCTCTTCTAAGAAGGGCGCCTGGCCTAGCATCCTGTGTCTCATGCTTCTACCCTGAGGCTGGCCTTACCTCAGTCTCTCTGGTACTTAATACAGTACCACAATAGGCACTCAATCAATGTTCCTAGGATATCAAAGCAATATATACAAGAATAAAATAAGGAAGGGCAATTTATAATAGTAATTTGTAGGTAATGGTCTCCAAATTCGGCTTCTCCAGCCAAGTCCCACACCCTGGAAGGAATATTTGTGAGGATTTCTAATTTATTTAAGTGGATGCCCACATTGTTCAAAATATGATCATAGTGCTATTTATGGGCACGCCTGTAGTTTCTTTTCACATTAATGATCTTATAAGAGAACACCTGTTTTAATTGTTTTATCTTTTATTTTATTAGTTCTTTGAGGATTTCATCATCTTTTTTATTGTATTCATATCCTCTTAGCTACTTTCACATTCAACGTCCCTTGCACAATCATTCCATTCATGTCTTGTGTCTTCTCATGTCCTGTGTCTCCTCGTGTCCTGTGTCTTCTCATGTCCTGTGTCTCCTCGTGTCCTGTGTCTTCTCATGTCTTGTATCTTCTCATGTCCTGTGTCTTCTTTCCTCTGGTTTGTGTTTGTTTGGTTTGGCTTGATTTGTTTTTTTTTGTTGTTGTTTTGTTTTTTTTTGTTTGTTTGTTTTTTTATCTTTTGTATCAAGTGCAATTTGGGCTGCACATATATTCTTCAATGTTGTGGCCTTCCACCAGGACTCGGTCCACTTGCCAGGCCCCAACACTCTTAAAGAAAATGGAATCTTCCTCTCCCAGAAGCTATCAGTTGTTAACATGTCCTTAGCTAGGGGTGGGACTTGGCGCCTACCTCCTGTTTCCATGATGGAATTCGGCCTGGCTTGAGCTTGCATAGGGCTTGTGTGTGCCGTCATGATCACCACTGGGTTCTGATGGGCAGCTTCCCTGCTATGTCTGGAGGACACTGTTTCCTCGTGGTCATCCACAGCCTCTAACTCTTATAGTCTTCTTACCTCCTCTTCTTTAAGGATCCCTTCACCTTGGGAAGTGTACATGTAAACCCATGTCTCCTTTATGGATGTACATGCTTCAGTCTCTTATTCTGCAAGCCCTGGCCAGTGGCCTGTGTGAGACCATCCACTGCAAATAGAAGCTTCTCTGATAAGGGTGAGAGATTCGTTACTCTGTAAATACAGCACTATGCTACTATCAGTTTTTAAATCCTCTTGATTTTTATTTTATTTTAGGTCTTGGGCTGTACTGGGTCTTGGGCCGTGCCTATGGCTTTGAGCATGTTAGAAGAGCAACCTACCATTGAGCCACACTCCTAGCCCTTGTCTTGATTTTTAAAACATCTTCTATTTGTTTGTAATTGCTTACCATTTGAACTTTACAAGAGGTTCTTTTGCTTGTTCTGCAAGCTTCAGACAGTTACTGCCAGCTGGGTTATTAGTCACCTTGCTCTTGTCTTCCTGACTCATCCACTGCCATCCCGAGTCAGCTATATTTCTTCTTCACCTTGCTAAGGTTGTATAAGAATGAGCAAGGGTTTTCTGTTCTGTTTACAGGTTGATGCCAAACATAAAAAAATCAATAAACAGGACTTTAATATTGATACTTATTTATTTATTATGTATGTATGTATGTATTTACTGCAGTGAATGAGATTTATATTTCTGATCTCTATGAGTTTATCAGATAACATATGACAAGGAAACTGCTTCAAGCATCAGTGGTATCAACTGAATTCTCTTCCTCCCTTTCTGTCTCTGTCTCTCTATCTCTTACACACACACACACACACACACACACACACACACACACACACACAGTCACTTGTCAAAATTGTGTCACAAATGGAATCATGACTTCTTTGTTAAGTTCCAGGGCCCCAGGAACTTAACAATTTAATTGCTTTTTCTCTTTCATTTCTTTTCTATCTCCTTCTCCTTTCCCATGTTACCCACACCCCTGATTTTCTTCCTGCAGATTCTGACTCCTTCCATAAATTCTGCATCCTGAGCCTCAGGTACAGCAATAGTTCTGAAATGTCTTCTCACCCAGATTCTGACAGTCACGCATTTTTAAAAAATTAAATTAATTTTTAAAAGTTCACAGATGTGTATTATATTTACATACCCTCCCCTATCTCCAAGGAACTTCTTTAAAGAGAGGCTTCCTTGAGGAGTTTTGAGTATTTGACTTTTTTTTTTTAATTTCAAGTTCAGACTTGGCTGACTCTCAGGTTTTTTGGCTCTGGTTCCCATATTAGAAAACATGCCTTTGAGACTGGAAGGCCTGGCTTTAGAATTTTCTAGAGTCCATGAGACTAAATGTAAGACTGATATTTATTTTATTTGTAATTTCTTTGTACATTCCTAACCTAACGTTCTGAGGTTTCAGTTCAATATGTCTACATGCACACCTTCATAAGAACCTTCATAAGACCTTACTGGTGGCATTAGCTAGACTTTCTAAAAAGAAAACCACAAAGGTGCATCTCCTTCATTTCAGGCAAATATTTTGTTGTTTCTCTGATTTTCTTTTAATTACCCTGTAGTCTTTAGTCTTGGGTCCTTCTGAAGAGATTATCTTTCAAGTTAATTGTGTTATCTGCCTTGTGTTTCTTTCCTGTGTGAGCCCCCTTTTTTTCAACCTGCTGTGATACTGCTATATGGGTGGTCCTTGATCAGCTCCTCATACTCAGACCAAGACTAGGAAGGCATGCTTATAGGTGAACTTGCCCCTCGTGTTACAAGTTCCCCGATGGTGAGTCCCAGGGACAGACCATTTTGCAGGTGTCTCTCTTCCCGGTGCCACCATAAAGGACATGCCACTCTGGGCATCCACTGTTTTGGTCTACCTGGATTCTTTAGAGAGAACTCCATTTTCCACTAACTCCATGAGTAGTTAACATCCTACTACCCCTTTCCCTGGAAAATGTGATTGACATGGAAGTGGAGCATGAAGTAGCATGGAGTGGACACACAGACTTTTTCATTCATCCTGTCACCCTTGACCCCTTTCAGGGCCCTCCCTTCCTCCTCCTGATCTCAGCAGGTGTGTGGGATGACTCCCGTTAAGTACTCTGGGCCCTGCTTCTCCTCCATCCACAGTTTCTATTTGTGCATGAGGAGATACTTGGGCCTCCTCTCCTGTTACGGTTGTGATTCAGGATTTGATCCTTTAATGAATTCTTACCAGATACTGTTAGGAAGACCTCAAGAAAGAAAGAAACAAATGTGTGCTCAATCTGCCTTGTTGAACAAGAGGCCTCTTAATCATAGCCTTTGAGTGAAAACATGAGTAAACAAATTCATGGGTAGATGGACTTCTATCATAATCAATCAAACATCATCCTGGATCACTAGCTAATTGTTCATAGTGCAACATGCTATTAATTGGTTGTTGTAAGCTATAATTCATTCAGTGATCATGATGCCAATGCTGTTATGTGGTGTTCTGTGGGTATTAGTTTTTGTTTTGGTTTGGGTTTTTTTTTTGTTTTGTTTTTTTGTTTTTTTGTTTTTTTGTTTGTTTTTTTGGCTTTTTGAAGCATTGTAGTCCTGGCTATCATGGAACTTTCTCTCCAGACCAGGCATTGCCTTGAACTCACAGAGCTCCACTTTCCTCTGCTTACCACACGCTGGGACTGAAGATGTGGTCCACTACCACCTGGTTGCCCTACGGGGTCTTAATAGGCATTATGAGAAAGCTCTGAAACCCAATGAGCCACAGGGTTCTTGGACTCAACAAAAGTAACAAGCTCTTCCACTAAAGGACTTTTCAGAATTCCAAGATATCAGTAAATGCTATGACTCTTCAGTAGTGGAATAAAAAATGGAGCACTGCCCAAGCTCCTTACACTGTAGCTAGAACTCATTTGGGGGAATGTGGCATGTAGCATGAGGGGTGCTATGGAAACTCTTCTTGAGTCTAGTTTCTTTCCAAAATCATGTTCAGAGTAAGAAGAAACAATCCCAACATCCAAGAAGGCAAGGCAGAGGTGAATAATTTATTGGCATCCATGTCTACATTTCTCTCTACTTCTGGATCATCTATATTTTAATATCTCATCTCTTATGCCTTCCACATTTGTCTAAGTTCCAGAGCATCTTATAGTAGACCCAAGCTCCGTATGGTAGAAGCTTGCCTATGGAAGGCCAACTTTGTACTGGTCATTATTTGAAGAAACTCTTAATTTGATCCTAGATCTGACTTTGCGAATGTCATTTAAACTAAGTATGGTGGTCAATAGGTTAATTGCTTGTTGTAGTGAGGAAAATCTCTAAAGCACAGAAGTTCAAGACTTGCCCAAGGACCCATGCATAGTAGTGGTGCATCTGGAATTCAGAACAAGGTTTTCAAATTGCTAACCAAACAATGCCACAAATACCCAGAATCAGGCTGTCCATGATGAGAGTCTATGAGGATGTTTTCAGCCAGGCCCTGTGCTTTGGTGCCCGTGCATCCCACCATCCTCTTCCTCTGCACTCTCACAACACTGAGGATCAGTCCCAGCAACCAATCTCAACCTCTCATTTGTCTTTCCCTGAGGTTACAAAGGCAGGTGGGGCCTAATTTTGAAATCATTTTTGGAGTTTAGGATGGCCTCACACTGCTAGATAGCATTTGGGAGTCTGTTCATGTGACTCTATAAAGTGGCCAAAGTAATAGTGTCCCTGGAAGAATTTCCTTATTGTTTATTTTCCAAATCCAAATTCTCCTACCCATTGTAGCCCTGACTCATGTGTTAAGATATAGAAGAGAATTTTGAAATTTAGGAGAGTAGGTAAGGTCATCTTCACTGGCGTGTTTTCCAAAGTGTGGCAAATACACAAAGCATCAAAGATCTAGAGGTTTCTAGAAAACATTTAGTTCACTCATCTCCTTACATAGGAAGACAGCTCAGCACATTGCCTAGCCATAGCTAGGTGCCGCAGAAGGCAGCGAGGCAGTATTAGGATCCTGCTCCAGTGCACTTGGCCTTGCTTACTCAGTTTCCATGTGAAATATTTGGAATTACCTCTGTGTCCTTCTCCTCTAGAACTTAAATGGATTGCTATTCTCAGCCTTCACTAAGAATAAAGGTACCTCGAAGCAAACTGATATTAGCTTCTGAAATCAAACAGAAAAAAACCAAGTGCATTAATTTAAGGGGGGGTGTTAAGGAAGGTAAAGAGTGCTGAGTTTTCTTGCTGATATTATTATTCATAACACAATGAGTCAAGTGGTAGCCCAGAAGTATTGGTGCACTTGCACAGTTAATAAACTTTAATAAACGAGAAATGCAAAACAACCTCTAAGGTCCAAGTTAATTGAGGCAAAGTTTCTCTGGAAATGATAAGATATACTTATGATTGTGTGCACAATGATACGTGTATTTTGGAATAGGTGGGCATATATAAAGACAGATAAATGTACATACTTATATTTCCCTGTGTTTCTATAGATGTATGTCTGCATGTATATGAGTGTGTTTTTATATATCTCCCTTAAGATCTCTGACCCTATTAAAAAAATAAACTATTGTTTAACAGATGCAGATGGCTGTATTTGTTTTAATCCATAGGTTTTCACTTAGGAAAAAGGAGAAAGGCCAATAACTTCTGCATACTGAATATGTGTCTTGGGAAGTCAGCAAGAAAAGATAATAAAAACAAAGCAAATAAATAGAAGGAAACAGAAGCTAAAGTGCTGAGAAACGTTTTTCTCCCTGAGAGCTCATTTTGGAAATCTTCAAGGAAGATAGAACAGCACTCGACCTGAGGAGAGGGAGAAAGAGGGACTGGATGAAAATGAAACAATTGATTTAATTCAATGAAAAAGCAGGAGGAAGGAGGGATAAGGGCATCTGCTGCTGGATGCACAGAAGGGGTGGAGCCGGGGACAGAGTGGCTCTCCACTTTGGCAAGAAAAGCAGAGCTTTCTCTCTTCAACTATATTCTCAGTCCCAGAATCAGGTTGTTCAATTTGTGCTTTATTTAAGTTCCTAGATTGTCAAGAGTAGAAGAATCTTTCATTACTTGTTAGCAATGAGGTAGCCGACTTCATTACATTTTCTGTGCATTTTATTGATTATTTCTAGTATAAATTTTAAAAGATTTTATTTTTTAAATTGTGAGTCTCTCTCTCCTCTTCTCTCTCTCTCTCTCTCTCTCTCTCTCTCTCTCTCTCTCTCTCTCTGTCTCTCTCTCTCTCTCTCTCTCTCTCTCTCTCTCTCTCTCTCTCTCTCTCTCTCTCTCTCTCTCTCTCTCTCCCCATGTGGATGTAGTTGCTTGCAGAGGCCAGAAGGAGGTGTCAGATCTATAAGTGCTGAAGTGCTGAAGTTACATTTAGGTGTGAGCTGTCTGATGGATGCTGGGAACTGAACTCGGATCCTCTGAAAGAGCAGTACTCCCTTTTAACCTCTGACCCATCTCTGTAGACTTCCTTCCTTCCTTCCTTCCTTCCTTCCTTCCTTCCTTCCTTCCTTCCTTCCTTCCTTCCTTCCTTTCTTCCTTTCTTTCTTTCTATTTCTTTTTTATTTTTAAAAACAATTGTTTCTCTTTCCTTGGAGGAGTCTCGCAAGATCCCAGATCTACATTAAGGCATCAGTTGTTTCTCTAGTTTCCATGACAGCATAATTGACAAAAACAATTAAGAAGAAAGGGTTTCTCCTGGCTCACAGTCTGAGACTCCACTCCATTGTAGCAGTGGAGTCCCTCCATTGTAGCAGTGGAGTCCCGGCAGCAGGGGCTTGTATAGCTCTTCACACTGCATGTGTACTCAGGAAGCAGAGTGATGAGTGCCTGTCTCAGGTTCCTTTCTCTTTTTTCTTCAGCCTGGAATATTAGCCGCTCACATTTAGCTGTGCCTTCCTATTCTAACAACAGAATCTAGACACTCACCCACAGACAGACATGTCCAGAGGCTCGTCTCCTAGGTGAATCTAGAATCTGTTGATGACACTGATCATCATGACCAGTAAGCCCTAGAGTTTCTTGATTCCAGATAGTTTGGCTCTCAGAGACTCTGCTGCTGGAGGAGGAACAAGGGCCATGAGCAAAGAAAACCATGGAGACCCAGTGAGAGGGCAAAAAGCAGCTGTGTGTCCTGTGCCACCTATGTGTCTTGTTGGATAATTAGATGAAGTTCAGTGTCATCTATGTGCCTTCTTGGATCATTAAATGGGGCCCAGAGATCATCCACCATCCTCTTCATTATTCAGAAGAGGAAATGTGCATGCAAAAAGGTGTATCTTCTTTGTATGGTGGCTAGAAAGTTCTAGAACAGAGGATCTTAACCTTACTAATGATATGACCATTTAATACAGTTCCTCATGTTGTGGTAACCACCCAACCATAAAATTATTTTTCCCTACTCCATAACTGTAATTTTGCTACTGTTATGAACTGTAATGTAAATATCTGATATGTAGGATGTCTGATATGGGGTCATGACCCACAGGTTGAGAACCACTAGAATAACCCATGCTTTATTTAACCAGTCTTTCCATGTAAAGTTTACCCTTGTCATATAACTTGGAAATAACAACTGCAGCCATCATATTAAATAGAAATCACACATCACTCTCCTTACTTTAAACTCTTCAGTGCTTTCCTGGCCACAGTTTAAACTTAGAATTTCCTGGGGCTGCAGAGGTGGTTTACTAGTGCTGCAGGACCAAAGGGACCGGAATTCAGATCTTAGCAGCCATGCCACAAGCCACCATTGTCCTGCACATGCCGGTGATCTCATTACTATGTTGGCTGGAAAGTGGGAGATTGTTAGAGCTTGCCAGCTGCCAGCTTACCAAACCCCCAAAATCAAACAACAATAACAACAACAACAACAACAACAACAACAACAGCAACAGCAGCAGCAGCAGCAGCAGCAACAACAACAGCTTTCAACCAACTAAACAAACAAATCCCACATTGTCTAAAAGAAGAAGTTGGAGAGGGAGAAGAGAATTCACCTGACACCTGCTCTGGCTTTGAGCCTGAGCGCAGACATTCTTACCTACACCACACTTACACACTGACACACATGCTTACCTACACCACACTTACACACTGACACACATGCTTACCTACACCACACTTACACACTGACACACATGCTTACCTATACCACACTTACACACTGACACACATGCTTACCTACACCACACTTACACACTGACACACATGCTTACCTACACCACACTTACACGCTGACACACATGCTTACCTACACCACACTTACACACTGACACACATGCTTACCTACACCACACTTACACACTGACACACATGCTTATCTACACCACGCTTATTCACTGTACTGACATTCATGCACCACATTCACATACAAGTGAGCACACATACAAAAGGAGAAAAGAATTATAAAAGCCGTTTCAAGAAACAGAATTTCTTTAAATTTATGATTTACAAAATTCACCAATAGCTAATGCCACAGTTTAATCCCTCGACACCCACACTAACTCTCTCTCTCTCTCTCTCTCTCTCTCTCTCTTTTTCTTTCTTTCTGTCTTTCTCATTTGCTGAGACTAGAAGTTGAAAAGGTGACATTTTAACCAGCTTTCTTTGCAGGGGGAGTGGCCAAGAGACAGTTGTGCTCAGTGAAATATAAGCATCATTGAACTCATACTGTGCCAGTTTCGGCACATAAAAATACAAAATTTCCAATCACAAGTGGTATGTATTCACATTAGCCATAAACTGAATAAATAAATAAATCCACAGACTCAAAGAAAGAAAGGCCCAAGGAAGGATGTGTTGATCTTCAAAAGGGACATAGATGGAGACAGGGAACTGGGTGGGAGACGGGGTGAGGAGGGAAACTGAGGCAGCAGTCTGGTGTGGGAGCAGGAGCAGGAGAGAGCTGAGAGTGAGAAATTGATGGGTGTGTGTGTGTCTGGGACCAGTTGGAGGCCTGGGACTGGGGAGTCTATAGGCAGTGTATGGAAGTGATGCTAGCTAAAATTCCTACCAGAGCACAGGATATAGAGACTGAAGTGGGCACCTCCAGTAGCCAGGCAGTACTTCCAGAGGAGGGAGTCACATCAATCTGCCCATAAAACCTTCAACCCAAAATTTGTCCTGCCTACAAGATGTTCAAGGATAAAGATGGAACAGAGACTGAGGGAACAGCCAACAAATAACTGGTCAAACGTGAGACCCATCCAATGTGAGAGTGACAATCCCTGACACTATTAATGATACTCCGTTATGCTTGCATACAGGAACCTAGCATAACTGTCTCCTGAGAGACTTCATCCAGCAGCGAATGGAAGCAGATGCAGAGACACATAGGAAACATCAGGCAGAGATCAAGAAGTCTTACAGAAGAGTTGGGGATAGAATTGTGTAAGTCAGAGGGGTCAAGGACCACACAAGAAGACCTACAGAGTCAACTAACCTGGCCCCAAGGTGGGCTCATAGAGACTGAACCACCAACCAAAGAGCATGGAGAGGCTAGTCCTAGGCTCCCAAGACATTTGTAGCAGATGTGCAGCTTGGTCTTCATGTGGGTCCCCTAACAATTGAAGCAGAGGCCATCTCTGACTTAGTTGCCTGCCACTGGATCCCCTTCCCCTAACTGAACTGCCTGCTTGGGCCTCAGTGGGAGAGGATGCTGCTCTTAGACCTATGGTGACTGGGTGTCCTAGGGTGGGGTGGAACCGAAGAGGGGCTTCCCCCTTTTCTGTGGAGAAGGTAATGAGTGAAGGGATTTGTAAGAGTGGGACTGGGAAGAGAGGAGGGATGGCCCACAATTGGAATGTAAAGTGAATAAATAAAAAAATACAAAATTTCATATATGGCATTGCCTTAGTTAACTTTACTATTGCTGTGATGAAACACCATGACCCAAAACAACTTGAGGAGGAAAGGGTTTATTTCTCTTAGAGTTTCATACATCCACTCATCATCAAAAGTAGCAAGAATAGAAACTCAAGCAGGACAGGAACCTAGAGGCAGGAATGAATGCAGGGGCCATGGAGGGGTGCTGCTTACTCCTGCTCCAGAGGGCTTGCATGACGTGTGTGTGTGTGTGTGTGTGTGTGTGTGTGTGTGTGTGTGTGTGTAACTGAAGACAACCTACCTGCCTTGGGATGGCCCCACCCACAATGGGCTAGGTCTTCCCCCACCAATCACTAATTAAGAACATGTGCTACAGGTTTGCCTATGACCTGGTCCTATGGAGCTCTTTTCTCAATTGAGGTCCCCTCCTCTCCTAACCTGTATCAAGTTAATATAAAAGTAGCCAGCACAGATGTGATTTCAGACGAACCATGAACAATGTTTTTGGTACAAGCATGCTAACATTCAAAAGATCACTGGTTATCTGAAAGTCACATTGAACTGGGCAATTTGTGCTTTATCTGATAGAAGAGGTTTGGGGAAGAAACTTTCCTTTTCTATCCTCCTCCTCTCCTTTCTCACTCCTTCTTTATTCCTGGAATATGGACATAATTCCTGGAGGTGTGGTTCCTGCCTTGTGAGCAGGAAGTGATATGGACTGGAAGGTCTAATAGAAGGATAACGGAGGCTGAGTCACAGTGGTGGGTGGGACTAGGTCTCAACTGCCTGTTCTTGCTTCTTTCCCTTTTCCTCCCCAATTGGCCATCTTAATTGTTTTTATAAGTTAGCATAACAAACAATGTGATTTGAGATTTTCATACATAGATATGATTTCCCTTGCTTTCTCTACTGCTCTCCCAATATCTCCCCTCTCCCTTTATTTTCTATCTGTATAAAAAAAAATCTAAGCGAACCGGCGGTGGCGCAGCCCATATGGCTTCCGTCCGCCTGCCTGCAGAGGGCGCGGCCCCTCTGCGCTCACTCTCTGACCCGCGGGTTTGAATCCCGCTCGCTCCCACATCTCCTCCCACGTCTCGTGGGAAAAAAAAATCTAGATTCCACATATGAAAGATAATGTAATATTTGTCTTTCTATCTCTGCCTTATTTTACTTTACAAGATGATGTGCAATTCAATCCAGGTTTCTGAAAATAACATAATTTCATTCTTCTTTATAGATGAATAAATTTAATATGTATACATTTATATTTATATAATCGCATTTATATCCATTTTTATGTTAATGAATATCTCAACTAACTACTTATCTTGGACAATGTGAATAAGGCAAACATTTCTATGGTGTGTTCACTTAGGTTCCCCAGCCATGGGCCAAGGCTATAGCTGGATTATATGTAAGATCTGTTTTTAGTTTTTTGATGTCTGATTTCTGTGGTGGTTTTACCAGGTTACAATGCCACAAGCGATATCTAAGGGGTTTGGTTTTCCTATAACCTTTCCAGCATTTTTGGAGTTTTTTTGGGGGGGAAGGGTGGGGAAGCGGTGGTAACCATCTAGGGTGGAATGCAATCTCAGGTTGCATAAGGTTGGTGGAAAGAATGCTCTTTGTGTAATAGCTGCAGCTCAGGGCAAGGATGTCAATCTCTGGCTGGCCACTGGCACCCAATGCAAGGCCAGGATTATGCTCCCTCCACAAACATTTACTGGATAGATAAAGAAACGATACTGAAGCAAAAAAGATGGTAATTCATTTATTTTTCTATATCTTATCTAAAATAGAGTCAGACTTCGTTTTTTTATGCTGAAGAGGATGTCTTTTCCCTATTGAACTGAATGATGACTGCAGACATGTTATTATTTATTACACAAAACAAATCAATTTCTGAAATGCCTGGAAGTTTGGGCTCTTAAGTTCAGTGTTTTTCAAATTGTAGTTTGTAACCCATTAGTGAGCCATGAAATCAATTTAATGGGTCATGACCAGTATTAAATTCAAAGTGGGAGGAGGGGCGTAGCAGGAAAAAGAAACAGATGAAATTGAGAAATATCTTTCTTTTAAATCTCCTTTGACAATGATGCTTCTCATTCTTTTGCATTTACATGAACACCAGAGTGTACACACACACACACACACACACACACACACACAGTGGCTTGTGTGTCTCATGTCGTTTTGTAAAATGCATTTTGTAAAATGGATTGTCCTTTTGAAATAACAAAAGCCAGTCTCAGGATGTGTATTGCTCATTTGTAGAAATGCCATCGGGCCAGTGGGCACCTCTCATTCACTGGGGAGTCCTCCATTTGGGTAGTTATCCGAGGTTTAGCAAGCTCCCTCATGCAAGCAACTTACCATGGCAAAGAGAATCAAAAGCTGTCTTCAGACATTAGCCAAATAAAGAACTGTGGAGTCAAACTGAGGCTGAGGAAGGTGAGTAACTGAGGCTGTGGAGGGGTTCAGGTAGCAAACTGCTTCCCACCCCAAGACCAATGACAGAGTTTTCACAAGGGTCTTTCCAGAAGCTAGCTGTGGGGACAGGTGTCCCTGATCTTAGCATTAGGGAAAGAGACAGGAGACTGGTGGCATGCCTGGAGTCTAACCCAACTGGTGAGCTCCAGATTCAATGAGAAACTTAAAAAAAAGACAGGAGGCAGTTAAGAAAGACAGAAAAATTCTCTGCATACATGCTTACACATGTACACATGTACCCAAACACAAATGCATACACACAAGAAACTGAGGAACTAAGTTCTCTATTTTTACTTTAATTAATTTGAAACTTTAAAAATGGATACTTGATTCGGCTATTATAAAATTATGGAAAAATCTGTGTATGTGATTTTAATTTTTGAAATACATATTTTATGAAATACAGACGAAACATTTCAGTCAAAAGCTTAGCTTCAAATTAAAAAGTCATGTCAGTATAAAATGCACACCCAAAAAAAAGAATATATGATACCTTGCTAATAATTCTATACTTATTACATGGTTGGAATGATAATATTACGAATACTGAGCTAAGTAAAACTGTTATTAAGTTCATTTGTTTTGTTGTACTGTGTGTCATGTTGTTTCTAGAGAATTCAAAATAAATTTTTTGCTTCTAATTATTTTGCTATTGGACTGCCCTGCTCTAGGGATGAAGAGCCTTGCCTGCCCTAGGCCATTGGATAAAAGGGTTCTTCAATCACTGCTACAGCCTAGACCACTTGACTTCAAATCAGAGGCTCTTCCCACTGAGCTAAAGCAATTCACACTTCTGAGGTCTCAACACAGCTTATCTGAAAAGATAGAACAAACCAGGGATGGTGATAGTCTTAACAATAGCTAGTATTTATCCATTGCCTTCCATACCCTGATCACTATGTTAACATTTTACCAAAATCACTGCATTTGGTTTTGCAACAGCCCTGGAATGTTGGATGGTATGGCTGTTTAGGCCTGCTCTTCAGATGAAAGAGAAATGAGGCTCAGAGATCAATTAAACTTCCTATTAGCTCAAGGGAGTAAAGACTGGAGAGCCCAGACCTGGGAGATCCATGCAGGTGAGTGACAGTTAGGGCCTGTCCCTGGGTTACAGCCCTGCCCAGGCAGCTGTACTGTGATCAGGAGGCAGCAGGCAGCTGTATCTCTAGAGTCCTCTGAGATTAATTTCCTCTGGGAAATAATGACTGCCCGATCTTGCTGCCGATGCCAACACTGAGGCAAGAATCTCTAAGCTCCACAGACTCTGAATATATAGATAAGGCTCTAGAAGATGACCTTGTGTCTGAAAAACATTGTACCAGAAAATTGAAATGTGGGGCTCACTCTTATGGGTACTTTCTTAAGAACTGCATACAGTGTGAAGCTAAATGTAACAGCCTTTACATATGGGAAGAAAGCATGCGTTCTCCAGAAAACTACTCTATCTTTAGATAAAGAGATTGTTTATACTCATTAAATACAGTCTAGAACAAAACGTAAGAGGATAAAATTATCTATCATTATGCCAGTCAAACGGCCTATTCTTTCTTTGGGGCTTTGTTTTTCTACTTCATGGGACTTAAAAATTAATATCTTTATGAAATATACTTTTATCTTTGTTATCTTTGTCTGTGTAAAAGTTGCTTATGAAGTTTTCCCACTGCTACATATGTGAACAAATACTTAGAAATAAATAATAAGTGTTCAAAATATAATATTCATTAAACAAAGCGTATGGCATATCTATGCAATTAAGTGCTCAGGAGGCCATTAAAATATTGTCTTTACGCATAGGTCAGGCTTGTTAAATATTAATAGCAATGGCTTTTCCTTTATTGAGTACTGAGCACTGTGTTATTTAGGACATAATTTAAGTCTTAATAATGTATGTGCTTGATATTATTCTCATCTCCTTTGTAAAGATTAGGACACAGGCCTAAGGTTAGGTGACTCCTGGGGCCAAAGAGCTAGCAGTGAAATAAGCACCATGAGGAACCAAAACAGACACTCTCCACGAGGACACTGTAACTCTAAGATGTTTGCAGCTGTCGTTTGAACTTGAAATGTCCCCCACGGACTCACACATTTTGGATCCTGGTTAGTGGAGCTTTGGGGGATGGCCCAGGAACCTTTTGGAAATTGAGTCACATTGGAGAAAGTGGACCATGGCAGGGAGCGTCTGAGCCACCACAGTCTAGCCCCACTTTCTGGTCTTTTTCTGCTTTCTGAGTTTGATGCAATGTGACTGGCCTTTATGCCTCTATGCCTTCTGTCCTAGTCAGCCGTCAGTCTGACACAGCCTAGAATCTGAAAGTCTGAACTGGGGGACTTCCCAGATCAGAATGGCCTATGGTTATGTCTATGGGTAATTGCCATGACTGTCGGTTGATGTGGGAGGGTCCAACTCATTGTGGGTGATACTAGCCCTAAGCAGGCAGTCCTGCATGAAAGAAAGCAAGCTAAATGTGAAGCAGAGGGCAAGCCAGTAAGCAGCCTCCCTCCATGGCTCCTTCTTAAATCTTTGCCCTGACTTTCCTCAAAGATGGACTGTGTAAAGATGAAATAACCCTTTTCTCCCCATGTTGCTTTTGGTCATGAATGTTATCACAGAACAGAGAAGCACACTAGGAAATCTTTGTCTGTTCCCGTGCCTTCCCTGCCATGGTGGAATGAATGAATATATATATATATATATATATATATATATATATATATATATATATTCATATCTGGAAGTGAAAGCCTAAATAAACCCTTTCTCTTATAAATTGCTTTCCTTAGGGTATTTCATCATAACAACCGAAAGGAAATGAATGCAACAGGCTATCACTAGAAAGAAAAGTCAGTTTCAAAACACCAGGGATGGTATGGGCCCAACTGTATAAGATGTAATACATGGATGAATATATGTATGGCAAAATGAAACATATATGTGTGTATACATACACATATACATACACACATATATGTATATATACTATACATACATTTTAGAGTAAGATATATAATATAACAACAACAACAACAACAACAACAACAACACTCCATTAAACTGTTAAACAGCAACACTGTCCTAATAGCTCTGTCTAGCCCCTGTATTTGCCATTCCACTTTCTGTCTCTGTGACTTTACCTGTTTTAGATACATTGTACATAGAGTCAGAATATTTGTTTTGTGTCTGGCTTTATTCAGTCACTATAATGCTTTCTATATTCATCCACTTTGCAGTATATATCAGAATTTCACCTAAGGCAAGGTAGTATTCTATTCGTTTATATACCACATTTTGTTTATCTCTTCATCTGTTGATGGCACCTAGGTTGTGTCTACCCTTTGACCACTATGAACACCATTGCCATGACCACTGGTGTACAAGTCTGTTTGATGTTTGCTTTTCCTACTGGGGTAAAGGGATGACACTGCGTGGTCATGTGATAATTCATGGTATCTCATGGTGGTTTTGACATGCATTTCCCTAATGACGAGTGTGAACATCACTTCCTTTGCTTATTGCCTTTGTGTTCTCACCGGGGAATTGTCCACTGACACCCTTTCCCACTAACAGTTTGAATCTGAGATGTCTCCCATGTTCCAGATGCTCTGTCCTAGATTCTGGTGCTATTTTGAAGACTATGGAGCCATTAGGAGGTAAGGCCTTGGGATGCCATACTCACCCCCAATTTACATCTAGCTCTCTCTGCTTCCTGGTATCTTACAATGAGAGGAGTCTACACTTCATGTCCCTGTCACCTTGGATGAATCCACTTTACCACAGCCATCCTCACTATGATGGATGGAAACAGTGAGTCCAAAGAAACCTCTCCCCCCTTGTTTCTGTCAGGTATTGGATTATAGCATAAAGTAGCTTATACATCCATTTAAATAGGGGATTGTTTGTTTTCATATACTCTACTTATTAAAATAGAAAACCTTACTGATACATGATTTAAGACAATGCACACCTGATTGAACCCATTCCCTGCTTCCCTGGGATAAAGTTCTCTCTACCAGAGCACAGGCTAGACCCTGCGACTCCTCCTCCAGCTCTTGCCCCACACCTGATGCTACAGAAATTCTAACTGAGCAAACAGGCGGTGGCGGTGGTGCAGCAGTTCGGTAAGGCATCCACCTGCAAAGGGCAGGGGGGGGCCCTCTGCACTCTCTCTCTGACCCACTCACTCCTGCCCTGCTCACTCCCGCTCGCTCACTCCCGCTCGTCTCCTCCCACGTCTCGTGGGAAAAAAAGAAATTCTAACTGATGTGTCCATATTTGATGTTTTCATACTTTTTTTGAAGGGATTATGTCTTTGTCTATGCTCTGCCTCACACTTTCCCTTCCCTCTCCCTTCTCCTTGCTTTTCTTTAGCTACATAAACTCTAATCCCCTGTTACGTTCGGCTCAGCATCATTTCCTCAAGCAGATTTGCCATGATTTGAATGTATCCACTCCAGCCAGAGTTTATGTTGATACTTAATCTCCACTGCAGTAGTATAATAATGGAAAATAAAATAAGTACTTTAAGAAAGTGACTTTAGTCATGAGGGCTCTGCTCCCATGAACGGGCTGGCAAATTATTATTGGGCTGGAGAGCTAGTCAAACCTCCTTCTGTCCTTCCATCCTGTCTTCCACACAATAACAAGGTTCTGTCTTGAAGCAGATAGTAGCCTTGTGGGACACTAACTCTACTGACACATTGATTTTGAACTTCCCAGCCTCTAGAACCATAAGAAATAATTTTTTATTACTTAGTAATTACTCAGCTTCAGGTATTTTGTTACAGCAGCACAAATGGATTAAGACACCTTCTAACCCCTTCAGACTTTAGTCTGGTTTTGATCAGACATTTGTTGTATTCTAAAGATACCTGTGTTATTTCTCTGTTTACATAATGTGGTTACTTCTGTCTGTTTCCCACAGGGAACATAGAGAATGTACTCACTCCTTGAGAATAGGTGGGGACCTTGCTCATTTTAGATCAATCAGTGTCTATCATACAAAAAAGAGCTTGATATTGCTTACCTGAAACAAAGTCCTTATTTACACCATTAAGTTGCTGAACAAAGAACCTTTGCATTTTTATCTATCAGTGATGTACCAGCTATGCTAAACCTTTGTCTGAACTGGGAATTGTAACATTTGTGGCTTCAACTCGTATGGCTTTAATTACTAGTAATGTTGAGTCATTTCCCCATATGCTCTTTAACTGGTCGATTTTCTTCTTTTATGAATTGTCTGTTAAATTTTCTTTTGTTTAGTTATCTGTTGGAAGCATGTTTTTCACATCAATTTATAATTGCTTAAAACTAAGCCAGCATTAACCCTTCATTATATTTGCCACAATAGATATATCTGTTTGTTCTTTTCCATTTATTTTTGTTTTTATTGTAAAATATGTGAAGAGTATTAGGCTATCAAATCATATATTATTTTAGCTTATCAATTTGCCTTCTTATATTTATGAACTTGAGTATTTCATAAAGACTTTCTATAGCATTACTTTCAATAATATTGGATAAGAATAATCACATTAAGGGGCTATTGATTGCTCTATGAGTCCTTGGCTAGAAATCTTAAGCATAGTTATGTTCATGGAAATCATTAAGTAGGTAGGAAATAAAGGAAAACACTAAAGTAAGTGAAAGATCATGGAATTCCTATTGTAAACAGATTTCCTCAGAAGTCCCTTAGCTATTATTATGGAGAGACTAAAGCCTCAAACTTCAAGTGAGAGCGAAACTGCAAAATCATAGTCTGGAAGAAGGCAGAAGAAGAAGGAGAAGGAGAAGGAGAAGGAGAAGGAGAAGGAGAAGGAGAAGGAGAAGGAGAAGGAGAAGGAGAAGGAGAAGGAGGGGGAGGAGGAGGGGGAGGGGAGGGGAAGGGGAGGGGAAGGGGAGGAAAAGGGAGAGGAAGAGGAGGAGGGGGAGTAGAAGGGGGAAGAGGAGGAGGGGAAGGAGGGGAAGGAGGAGGGAGAGGAGAAGAAAGAAGAAGAAGAGGAGGAGGAGGAGGAGGAGGAAGAGGAAGAAAAAGCAGCAGCAGCAGCAGCAAAAAACAGCTTGTGACATGCCAGCCCTGGGCACACACAGTTCACAGATGAGTGCAGTCTTGATCAGCACTGGCTTTTCATGGCTTGTTTATCAATGTTTAACTGTCTGGACATGACCTTTACAGTAACACCCAGCTAACTGGCTGCTTCTATTTGGGAGGAAGTAGAGGAACACCTGGACATGCCTGGCTAGGTTTTGGTGCAACAACTGACCAGCTTTGAGTACCTATTTACCTTCTTTCTCTAAGGGCCCCTGCCTCCCATGAGTTACCCAGACCTCATCAGGCTTTGGAGGTGGTGTAGGACATCAGGTCAGGCTTCTCAGATATGCTGGCTTATCAATCGTGGACCCACAAGAGAAATTCAAGTTCAGATTTTCTGAACCAGGATTGGTTAATGTTTTGGTAAGTACTTGAGAAGTGCATGTCTATAGGTAGGCATGTGAAGTCTGCTTCCCACCCCTGCTCATTACCTGTCTCTCCTCCCCTGGACTGGATCGAATGAATAAGGTTCATATTGATTTCAGAAGTTCTGTGACTGTAGCTTTCAGACAAAACAGTGTATGAAATGAAGGAAGAAGTAGGAAGTAAGAAGCTGAAGCTGCAGCCAGTGCCATGGATGTTGCACCTTCATAGGCATCAGTTATGGTGGAAACTGAATAGGAAGAGGCCTTTTATCTTTTATTTCTTTGGATGAGAGAAATGCTTTCAGAGTCCAAAAAAACCAGAAGGAAAAAAATTAAAGATAAAGACAGATTATTTAAAGTTTAGGATTGAAGAAAAAGGTAACACAAGTATTTAGAGATATACTTTAAAAGTCAAAACGGTTGCAGAATAAAAAGAAGTGCCTTTTGGGGCTGTTGGAGGTGCAATCTTGTGCAGAGAGAAACCACTTGAAACACCCAATGAGGAATGGGGAGAGAGCTCAGTGGGTAAAGTGCATGCCTGGCAGGCAGGAGAACCTGAGTTCAATCTTTGGAACCCACAGCTGGCCAGGAGAAGATGACAGGGCTGGTGATGGGCTGTCCCATCTTAGAACGTGCTTGTGTGGAAGGCTGGCTAGCCTAGGCTAATTGGAAGGATCCAGGCCAAGGAGAGACTGTCTTAAAAACTAAAACTAAAAATAAAAATAAATTTAAAAAAGGCTGGGTGTCATGCAAGGACTAAATCTGAGGTTGTACACACAGAGAGAGAGAGAGAGAAGGGGGGAGAGGGAGAGAGAGAAATAAATACAGTCAGAGACAGAGACAGAAACGAAAGAGACAGACAAAGGCAG
Organism: Arvicanthis niloticus; assembly: GCF_011762505.2. NCBI lineage: Eukaryota > Metazoa > Chordata > Mammalia > Rodentia > Muridae > Arvicanthis > Arvicanthis niloticus. The sequence continues at coordinate 58,539,151 of NC_047668.1, read as the reverse complement.
AAATGAGAGAGAGAAAGAGAGACAGACAAACAGATGGAGAGAGCAACTGGGAGAAGAATAGAGAGAGATATGGAGAGAGAGATAGGGAGGGAAGGAGGAAGGGAGAGAGAGATAGGGAGGGAAGGAGGAAGGGAGAGAGAGAAAGAGAGAGACAGAGAGAGAGACAGACAGAGAGACAGAGAGAGAGAGAGAGACAGAGAGAGAGACAGAGAGAGACAGAGAGAGATCCTAATATAGGAGAGAGTGGACTGTTTTGGGATCTTAAGCCGTTGCTACCCAGCTGCTTGAAGAGATGACCAAAGTGGGCCCCAAGGAAAATTTGACTTCGTACCTGAGACTGCTCAACGGGCACCTCTTACAGCTGTCCTGTGATGTTGCAGTGTAGGTGATGCTGGGGCTCAGGAAATGGGAAGTGGGACCCTTGAAGCATGTACTTTTACATGTCAAGGGCTTTAAACAAAAGATGTGCCTCCTGCTCCTGCCTCTCTTTCCTTTCTCCTCCTCTTTTTCTGAATTGCAAGAAAGGGATTTTCTTCTAGTTTCTCCTGTGTGACTGAAGGACAGAGCCTCCAGAAGGTTAACTCACCACACTCTCTCTCTCTCTCTCTCTCTCTCTCTCTCACACACACACACACACACACACACACACACAAAGTTGATGTCACACCTAGAACCCAGGGCCCTAGAACCCAGGGCCCAGGTAAACTTTGTCCCAAGCTGCTGTTCATTCTTTCGGCCCATTTCTCTCCCCTCACAAGCATTTCCTTGCCCCTTAAACTGTTTACAGTGCCCACTTTCTTCTCCACTAAGTAGAGAAATATGAACAGATCTAAATGCCATTGGATTTGTGGACTCATTTCCCAGTGATGATTTGATGCATGTGACAGCAGTGTGTGCCCTCTCTGCTGACCTGTCTGTTGCCTACTTAGCAGATAGTACTGAACCATCAGGGGCAAAGGTAAACTTCCCTAAGCTTCTATGGTGGCTATTGTCGCCAGCACTGCAATTTGGCCCTGCTGTTATCTGCTGTGTGGACTCACTACAAGAAAAGGCATGGAGTTTCTGCAACAGCTACAAAATCAAGAGGTGATGGGACTCCCCTTAGCAAGTTTTTGGAGAAAATACAGTGGAGAGCCATGTTCACGTGCTTAGCGTAGAGTCTGGCATTCAGTGGTCTCAATAACTGTCTACTCTCGTTAACATCATCAGTGTTTCTGCTGCAAACAAACTGTCGTAAGTAATTGTATGATGTCAAGGCAAATTTCAGTGATGAAGAATACAGGAAATGCAGCAGGAACCAGTTCTCAAGGTCGCAGCCACGGGATAGATACTTAGCAACGAAGGGACATAGAAAGGTAGCCAGTGTGATTTCAGAGATTCCCTCTTGCTTAATCTCAAGGGCTATTATTAAGAAGTCTTAGGTATTGCTAGTGATTTTTTGTGGGGCCTTTGAGAACTATCCAGGTTTCATTTAAACCTGGAAGCTACATTCGGCTTAGGATTCCCTGATCAATATTCCGCCTACACTGGCTTATACTGATGACATTTCCTGGGTTTCTCAAGGCTTGTTAAACCAGCCCTCAAGGGACAGGAGGTAGCCTCCACCTGGAGTTTATAAGCTCATGCTGTTTAGTCTCTACTTATGAGCTGTAAATATCTCTCCTCCAGACAATTCGTAGTAAATTACATTTCCATATTTTGATTTCTTTCTTCTTTCCATTCTAACTAGTTAAATCAAAACTATCTCTACAAATGCTTCGATTTTATGACCTGCCTTCGACTCTACAATGTTTCATAAAGCATGGAGTCTATTCCACAGATAGGAACATTTGTCACACAAATGTGTAATAAAATCATATATTTTCTTTCCTAACTTCTATGTGGGTCCTAACCAGGTAGCTGCTCGCTGCTGACTGACTGATGGCTGAGCAAAGCAAATGCAAGTTATTTTGTTTTAATAGAAAAAGATGAAATAAAGGAACTACACATCTCCCTGGAATTGAGACCCATCCTTTAAAATGTTACTCATAAGTTGCCTAGAGCAGGTTCATGACGCATTTGGAAGCACAAAGGTATATTGAGGGTGTTGGGTTCTCAGGTCTCAAATGGCCATCAGGATACAGTATTTCCTCTCAGGTGAAAATAGTCACATCCTTTAGAGAACTGCCTTGAAATCCTTCTAGTTGAATCCTCTGGTCTCATGGGGTCAGAGTCTGTTGATAGATTCCTGGGCTTTCAGCAAAAGACATAAATGCTTCCAGTTTGGGAGTGGATAGACGAGGTCATCTGGTACCCTTTGACATCACAAGCCCATACTCAAAATCAAGGGTTCTTGAAGTCCTTTATTTGGGACACATACTGATGAATCAAGAAAGAAACTTCAACTACTCTTAGATACATTAGCTTGCAGGATGGACACGTTTATAAAGGGGCAGATACACCCTCCATATCCTCAGGGAAAACCAAGTAAGAAAAATATAATACACAGGGCAAAGATGCAGGTGCCTTAAGTATAATTGAGACTGGAATTTTAGGTTGGACATTCACACATGTTTGAACTCCTGCCCACTATCATCCACCTGCATCCCAAGGAGACTGAGCTGACACCAACTGATATTTTGAAACCCTGTCAAAGGGATCTTCCAAGTCAAGAGTCTTCAGCCTCTTTTTAAGAAGTGAAAGGCTCTCGCCTTCCTTGCTGGCCAGGGATGCTTGTGTTGCCTTCCTCATTGGACTCCTATTATTTTATATAGTATCCTTTCTTGCATGGTTTTCTTTATCTACAGGTTGCCTTTCATTCATTTCAAACCTACTGGTTGTGGAAGGAACCTAGAATTGACCACAAACTCAGAAAGATTGCTAGCATTGGCCATTTCTACTTCCACATTGACACAACTCTGCTCATTGCATGGTTGGTCCTTGGTTAAATGACTTCATTGTCACATCTGTGAGCTTCTGCAGCTCTTAGTTTGCCTATGAAATCAAGCCAAACTTTTGTCCAACACTCTTTATATTTCCTTCCCCTCTCATCTCTTTGCTTACTCAGTGATCCTTCTCTAACCCAAAGGACTAAATAATTGAAAGTGTCATTCTCCTTAAGTCCATCAGATCTTTGCAGACACCTACCCCTTCTTTGATGTCCCTCTCCTGTTCTACTGACTCTTCTAGGGTTCCCTCCTCTGGGATGACTTTTCCAGTTCCCTCAAGAGAAGTGGTCTTATTCTACTTTCTACTAGTCACAACTTCATATGTAATATTCCCTAAAGCTTAATGAACTATTATCACTGCCTATCCTTATTTTCAGGCATGAACCACAATGAATTCATTCCACATTAACTGTCTCCAGCATTTGTTTTGGTCCTAGTACATAGCAGATGCCCATAAAAAACTTTTCAATTGCACTGAAAGGGAACGTAAGTTTGGGGTTGTGAAGGAACTCATAAATTTATATAATAATTTAAATTTGAATATCTAAGAGAATGGCATATACTTTTCAGTCTACAATCAGTCCCACTATGTACAACGTGGGCAGGGTATATATATATATATATATATTCCATATGTATACTGTACTTAGCACACCTTGAAGAGTTCAGAGAAAGTGACCCTGATCTGGAGCCAAAGAAAGTTCCTGAAAAACTGGCCAGACACAGCTGCTTGAAATAGTGTTGAAATCCCCAACAGAACATCAACAATTTCTTCGGCAAACTTGAGAGTACCTCCTGACATTTGTGACCTCACTCATTAGGCAGCTAAGGAGACACAAGAAACCAATGGTCTTTAGATTTTAGATAAGAGTGGTGTTAAATAAGTGGGTAGGAGAACAGGTCCCCAACTCGAGCACAGTAGAGATGCGCAGCCTGAAGACAGCATCATGGCACAGAATAGAGAGCTAGAATGAGAACACAGTTCTAATATGCTCTGCTTTCAAATCTTTTTTGTCTCTCCCCATTCTTAATATTTGCGATCAAGCCTTAATGAGGTCCTATATCTTCATTTTGTGGGGCGTATTTCTGTTAATTTATCCCCTTCAATCCCAGGAGAAATGTGTTTAGCAAGACATGGATAAATTATTGTAAAGTACATTTATTTAGCACAATCTAATTATCCCATCATTCAGTAAAAGCGAACGAAGAGATCACAAATGAAGAGTAATGGTGGTGGAATTGTCACACGCATGTTTGCGATGTGGGGGAGGAGGTGGGGACTTGGGTACACATGTATGAATATGCAGGTGTTGAGTTTCAAAACATGCTCTTCTCATGTGGCTTTTGATGCTACATGGGCTATCTGGACAGAGATGTTGATGGATATTGTCTAACGCAGCCATCTAAATGTGCAATGTGATTATTAAACCTTTGCAATGTGGCTAGTCACAATTCAGGTGTGTTAGAGATATCATGAGCACGTCATATTAAAATACATATTAAAATACAACTTATTTCTTTGTTTAGAGAGCAGTTTTGGAGTTTATTAAAATACTAACTCTAAAATCAACATGTGTCAACTCCATTCTTACGGCAGAGAGCTGGTAACTTAAGTATGTATAAACATTTGTACATGGGTGGAGAGTGGTTTAATGTATGTAATAGCCAAAGGTTGGAAATAAAGTCAACTATCTCTTAACTGGTGAGTGTAGAAACAAATGGTGGAATACCCATGGCATGACTTAAAAAATAACACATAGCTGATATTGAGAGGCCACACATACTCCATCTTGGAACCAGCCTCCAGCTTAAGAGAAATCTGACCTATAGCTGAAGCCAGGCTGCACTCAAGTACCAGGAAGAAGCCAATGGCTTGTCCTTGCTCCATACCCCAAAGTTATGCCCTAGCTATTTCCTAGCAACAGTCAATCAAAAATTAGTCTGATTGTTTCAGATGTACTTTTAGAGTGTTTGTGTTTGTTCATGGTTTTGCTTCAGAGCACCCACCCGTCTGCTTACAATAGTCATACAATTAGATGCTTGCCAGGCATTTCCTACAAAGCCTTGTCCTGCTGAGAGCTCAGGGCCCTTGTTCTGCTGCATCAGAGATGGTGGTGTAATCCAAGCTTGAGCTTCTAAATAAAGACCCTGGTACAATTACACCAGGATAGGCTCCTTGGTGGTCTTTTGGGGTTCACTCTGACCCAACAATATGTGCTATAACATAAATAAATATAAAATTATCATGCTGAATGAAGGAAACTGAGAATAAAAAACCATATATTTTATGGTTAACTTTATAACTAAACAGGCAAAACTGATTAATGTTTTTCTGAATCTGAGGATGGGAACCAGAAATGACTGCAAGAAAACCACATGTTTCCTTTGGGAATCATGGAACTATTTTTATTTTTAAAATTCGCTTAATCATGTACAATATCATCATTAGTATGTAATAAATTTAAATGTGATTTTAAAGTACTAATTCCCATTAGCATATAATAATTCTTAAATAATTTTGATGAAATTATTGTAATATTTTACATGTCGAAGTAGTACCATTGTAGTTAAATATACTGAGTTAAATAAAATATATTATGAATAATATCACTTGTTTATTTTTATTGTAATATGTTTTTAACTTTTAATTATGTATGCAGCTTACATCACAGTTCTATTGGACAACATAGCTTCAGAAGGCCATATCATTTCAACTAAACCATCTCTGTTCTTCTATTCAATTTTGGTGGGTATCTTTTTCCTCCTCTTGGCTTGGCACCAACCTGGTATGGGGATAGAGAGAATATATCTTCCAAAAGATTCTGAAAGATCAGAGAGTGACCCAGACCACTGCTGTTCTAGGTCTTGACTAGACAACAGTATCCTGATGACAGGATAAAAGGAGCGGGGCGAGGTGAATGAAGGGGCCACCTCTTGTCTAGGGAGGTACATGAGTTAAAGGGAAGATCACAGTTAATGTCTGAAAATGGATCATGCACTTTTAGATAACATACCGTCTTTATATATGTGAATGTCAGTGTTATCTGTTAAGATAAGCTTATAAACTTAAACATGTCCAGAAGAATGTAACTTTAAATGCTGTCTTGGTTTGAATATGCTTGGCCCAGGAAGTTCCACTCTTTGGAGGCATGGCCTTGTTGGAGGTGTGTCACTGTGGGTGTGGGCTTTAAGACCCTCATCTTAGCTCCCTGGAAGTGAGTATTCTTCTAGCAGCCCTCAGATAAAGACGTAGAACACTCAGCTCTGCCTGCACTATGCCTGCCTGGATGCTGCCATGTTCTTCCCTTGATGATAATGGACTGAACCTCTGAACCTGTAAATTAAATTAAATGTTGTCCTTATAAGAGTTGCCTTGGTCATGGTATCTGTTCACAACAGTAAAATCCTAACTAAGACAAATGCTAATAATTTATTGAGACAAATAATCTTGCTTTTCAAAACTATTCAAAAGTCTTCTGTAAGGTAGCTGTCACATCCAGTCAGCTGGATCAAAGGTTGATGTTTTTGGATCTCCATGGAAACTGCATGAGGTGTGTGTGTGTGCGTGTGTGTAAAAAACTCTTAAAGTACATGAATACTTGGGTCCTCCTCCCTGATACTGTGGTTGAGCTGGTCTGGGGTGGGGTCTGGGCAGTGATCTGTAAAAACGATTTCAAACAGATGCCAGTGGGAATCAACACTCATGGGCCTCACTCACCCAATGTTTCACACTGAACTTAAAGTATGCAATAGTGGACTTAAAAAATGAACAAGGAGAAGACACAAAGTTCCACTGGCCAAGCCAATTCTATGAACCTCTTCCCAGGCTGGGCTGGGATCCCTCTTCCTCCATGAGTTGTCATCTGCCCTTTGCAGGATGCAGAGGGTGGATGCTGCCTGTGTGGGCCCATATCCTTCTACTAGAAGTTGCTAAAACTGTTGGCAATCCATGCTTTCCCAATCCATGCTCAGCCTTGCCACTTTTAATGTCTACTCATGAGTTTTGGTTTTGACATCTGGTCAAGATTAAAGAAGTCTACCCTGTCACCACATAAGAGACTTCTCTGTAGTTAAAAGCAGTAAACAGGGCCCCTTGACCCTCTCTTTCCTTCAAAATTCTTCGATCTGTTCACCGAATGTTTCCTATTTCTAGGCTTGTGACCGCCTCTCAGTACTAGTTTGACAATTTCCCCTTTGAATTGCGCAGCCTCGCAGTGTTCATCCTCCAGATGGTGTCAGCCCAGGGCCAGTACAGCAGGGCAATTACATTCCTTGATAAGGCCATTACAGTCCCAGTAATGTAGCCACCACACTGCATTGGCTCAATCGCAGAACAATTGGAAAGAGGAGAGAGAAGAAGGGGAAAAAAAAATATCCAAAAGCCAGATCCTAAAATTTCTCATCTATAAACTCTAAGTGTTTGAGTAGAGTACTTCACAAGCTACCCATCTGAGGGAACGTGGATCCAATTTGTTAGAATGGAGACACTGTCAGCAGAATGGAATTCTCATTGTTCGGGACTTACCTATGAGCTATTAATCTCCAGTCAAGTGTTTCAGTGGCTGATCATCGGGAATAATGGCAAAAATGGAACGACGTAGCAAAGGGCTTCGCAGACAGGAAGTGGGATTTACATGGGTGGAGTACTGACCTAGTTAGCTCTGTCAACTTGACATACCCTAGGATTTCTGGGAAGGGATTTTCAACTGAGAGATGGTTCAGATCAAACTGGCCTGTGAGCTTGTCTGTCAGACATTATCTTGATTGTTGGTTGATAGGGGAGGCTTTAGCACCTTGTGGGTAATATCATTTCCTATGCAGGTTGTCTTGGGTTGGTTAAGAACGCTAACCAAGCATGTGCTAAATGAGCCAGGAAATAGCACTTCTTCATGGTTCTGCTTCAGGTTCCTACTCGAGTTTCCACCCTAACTTTCTTTAGTGATAGACAGTAATCTGTAAGCTGAAATAAAGCCTGTTCTCTCTACATTGCTTTTAGTTGAAATGTTTTAATCACAGCCATAGAGATGAAACTAGAAGGAATACATTCTACTTGGAAAAAGATTTGGGTTCCCAGAGATAAACCAAGGTCAGAAGCAAACCATACCTCGTCGACATCTGATGAGTCCATTTAAATTCCAGGCTGTGAATTGAAGCTGGGCCTTGCATGACTTTGATCACAAAAACATGGGCTCCCAGAGCACAGTGGCCCTGTTGGACTCCTCTCTGCTGCTGGCACAGGGCCCAGATTGTGAAAGCATACATTTGTTTCTTAGTCAGCCCAATTACCTACAGCTCTCTCTAAAGAATTCATTTCAAATTCAACTTACATATATTAAATACTCATTATCTGAGCAGGGTATGTAGGTGGAGTGACTTTACATATGGTTTATTACATAAATATGTTCAGGGTGTTGTTGTAATAGGGTAACTTGGGGTTGCAGAATAGAAAAGAAACACTGATTGCTATTCAGAAAGGGTCGCTCAACTCCAGAGGGATAGAGGGTTGATGTCAGATAGGGAAGGGACTAAGAAAATACCAGAAAATTTCAGAAATTGTTCCCTTCTGACTGATCCTGGGGACAGTCATTGAAAAGGAACATTTTCAAGGTTTAATTCTTTTCCATGGAAGCATTGATCATGTGGGTTGAGCCTGCATCAGAAATAGACAAAATCCCCTAGGCAGGAATGAAAGAGGCTAAAAGAACTGTGAATAAAAAGGGGGGGGCAATGTCTGATTTTTGTGGCACAAAAAACAATAGCCTTTTTCTAATGTTGGCCCCCATAAAGTCCTTTGCTTCTGCATATTGTATGTATAGCATTTCAACTTAGACCCTCAAATCAATCACCTCAAAACACAAAATAATGAAAGAGCAGACATTGCCAATGAACCTTCCAACAAAAAGAGAAGACCTTCTGCTTCTGAGCTCTACCAAGGCTATGGGAAGATGCCTATCTCCTAGGAAATTTCTTTTTCTCTGTGGCCATTTGAAGAGAGGCCTCGCATTGGCTTAGTCAGCCTGTTCCTCAACTTACTTCTTTTCTTTCCCCTTTCCTCTTAAGAAATTGATAAAAGCAACAAAAATCACTTGTATTTAACCAGCCCTGGGATGTCAGAAATCAAAGGACCACTGCAACTCTGATGAATAAGGACTCAGATGGCCCATAACAGAGGGGACATCTAAGGCTCCAGTCTGACTCAGAGATTAGCTGAGCCACGCATGAATCATTTGGGGATTGCTCATCTTAATTTCTGGTTTGTTTATGTGGATGTTACTTGGGTTTTAATGGTTGCTTTCTAGAGTTTAAAGTTAGAGGGCCCTTAAGTTCTTTTCCTTGATTACAGAGAGACCAGAGAAAGATGAAGGTAGGATTGATTGGCTTTTGTTTGTTTTCTTTCAATACCCTGACTATGGAACCAACAAAGTACCACTCCCCCACCTCAGCCAGTTCTTAGAAAAATGACAGCTTAGGTACTGTGTGTAGGGTAGTGGTCAGGCTGCTCTCCAGAAAAGAAATAATTGTATCCTGATGAAGCAAGTAAAACACCAAGTAGTGAATTTCCCAACATACTTATAGGAAAGGGGGAGCCATGGTGGACTAGGTGGTGGTCCTCATGAGCCTCACTTAGACTCTTAGTTGATGCTGTACCTCCTTGACCTTTTTTCCAGCTCAGATTGAAAGAACATTTTCTAAACTGGTCTGCCATGAGAACCATGTTGGAGCCTAACACTGAATGCTTGTGTTTTATGCTTGAGAATATTATGATCTGGAAGGTACGGGACCTGAGCTTTGAAATTAAAAAACAAGCAAACCTCCAGGAAATTATGGTGTAAGGGTAAGTGTGGGGGATGCTGAGATGAGCTGTCTGGAATGGTTTTAGAAGAGATCCAGAAACCTCACAGTTAGATGATTAGATTCATTCTAGACTCTCACAATTGACTCAGACCAAAGCAATAGGTGAAGCGGAGTTACCTGCTTCAGCAATTATAAGCAGGAAACCCATCTATGCTCAGAGAGATAGCACTTCTACCTACAGGATTGTTCTGCCTGAACAATGACCTCATGCAGGGCCCTTGGGAGCAATCTGCATTCCTCTTAAAGGAACAGACTCTGTCTTCACACCTTTCCTTCATGGATCTTTCTGGATAGGTCAGAGCCAATCTTTTACTGGGCCTCCAGGCTTACAAGCCAGTTATATGCAGGAACATTTGCTAGAATCCCCTTGGGGACTAATAAGGCCACTGACTGGGGACTGTTTCCCCAAAAGTTGGGATTTATCATAATCCCAGCAACATTCCCTATAGTTCCCCTTTTCATCACTTCTGTGTGGTTAATACACAACACAATTCTTAATGATAATGAGAACAATGTCCTCTCATACCAGCTATGTCTGGGGCAGCTGATCTGATTTTTTTTTTCTCAGCAAATCCTTGTATAAGTTCTAGGAGAGAAAATAGTGAGGCCAAAAATAACCCACATCCAAAGGCTCCAAGACTCTCAGTGGGTCTGATGTTAGAACTCAGATTTCCCCACTTGTATTAGCTACTCCACTTGTCGCTGTGGGTGAACAAAAAGCATCTTATGAGAAGAAGAATTTGTCTTGGCTCACAGTTTGGAGGGATGCAGACAATCATGGTAGAAAAGGCATAGGAGCTTGGTCCATGATGCCACCCAAGAAGCAAGAGAGTGTAATGCCAATGTTCATTTAGGTTTTTTTCCCTCCTTTTTACTCTTTACAGGGCCCCAGCTCAAAGAGTGGTGCCACCAACACTCAGTAGGACTCCCCTCTTCAGTTAAACCTCTTTGAAAACATCCATATAGACATACCCCAAACTGGTTCATAATGCCTGGTTTTTCTAAACCAATCATGTTTATAATTGAAAGTAACCATCATCGAGGGTCTAGTGCTGGAGAGCCTGAGGAGCACAGGATGGCAGAAGGGTGGACATAGACCAATCTTTTGCTACTTGGCAAGGTGGGGGTGGGAAACACCGTGGAAACGAATGGGATATTGGGAATCAAGCATCAAGCAGGTAGACTGTGGAAAAGACATGTTTACTAGCCACTGAAGGGAGCCTGAGAAAACAAGAATTCATGGCATCTATCTCTCAGAGTCCTCGTTAGAGGCTCTCAATCACCAGCTCTCCTGGTTTCCAGCAGCCAGGCTCCCTTAGTTTTGGCTTATCCCATGGGAGTGCAGGTGATCCCACAAAGGAAGCCTTGCTTCACCCAGGCTCTACTGTACAGCAGAAATTTTAATAGTGCCTTGCAAAATTGATAGATTGTTATTCTCAACATAAACTCCGTTTTATTCCTGAGAGGATTTTATTACCTCTCACGAATGAGTTTGATATTGGCGAGATTAAATTAGAGCAGTTATAAAATGGAGGAGGAACTGAAGAAGAAAAGAAAGAGAAAAATCTATGACTACGTGGGAAGGGCTACCATTAACACCTGGTACTTTGTGTGACAGAAGCAAACTGGTCCTCCCTACCTTGGGTGACTCTTCCAGGGTAGCTCATTATGACAGTGTCAGCTGCCATTGCTTTCCATGGCAAGTTAGACCTAGATGAGCTTGCAGTGAGAAGAACCAGGCTTGGAAACCAGATGAAGGTTATACTATCTGTAAACCCATCCTGGATGGCTGCCTTGCCTGAACCATGTTGCTAGCGCATGCAGTTCATTCCAGCCTGCTGATGGTGGCCACTCATCAGGAATAAATTCTAATGAGTCATTGATGAACTTAACTGGCCACACCCTGCACTCCTGAACCCCTTATATACATATGGAGCTTTCTAGAGCTTCAAAGAAGAGTTACTAGTGTGCTCCATTGTCTTCAAGACATCAACAATAGTAACAAATCAACTCCCTGCATCCCCATAGAAGAAAGATATTCTGGATTCACTGACCCCTGTCCTAATGGAACTTTGATAGTATTTGGGGTAGGTTCTCCCAGATATGTTTAACATGTCAAAAAGTGAACCATTGTGTCTGGTGGCTCAGGCATACAATCTAAGATACTTAGGAAACTGAGGCAGGAGATTACAAGTTCAAGGCTAGCTTGGCCACTTAGTGAAGACTCTCACTTAGTGAGAGTCTATCTCAAAGTAGAAAATATGAAAACAAAAGAAATAGGGACATAATTCATTGGTGAAGCACATAAGGCCCTAGGTTCAAAGCTTAGGACTAAAAACCCAAGTCAAACAAAACAAAAATTGAACTCTTGAGAGACCAGGAAACCAAGAGAAACAACCACATACATTGTTAGTAGAAATGTAAATTAGTGAAAGATTTCTAGGGGAAAGATGTCTAAAATCTTAACACTTGACAATATCTTAGGCCAGCAATTCAAAGTTTGCTAAAGGAAATGATTTGGGAAGTGAGTTAAAATGTACATTCCAATATGTTTAAAACAAAACATATTGTTTCCAATGGCAAAAATAGTGGAGAGAGTTCAAGGAGGACTTTAGTTAAACGCAAGAGTTCATGTAAGAGAGTAAGAATGAGGCTGAAGGTGAGCAGCAAATGTCTCAGGTTATTATGGTGTACTTCTACTGAGAAGAGACCCTAAGCATCAAATAGATGATGTATGTGAAAATATGCAAAGAAAAACAAGAGCTTGGGAGAGGATGTGTCTCCAGAAGTAAAGTGTGGATACTTTTTCTGAGAACAACTTTCTTTTTTCTTTTTTTGGGGGGGAGGGGGGTGCAGTGAACATTTATTGATGACATTTAAGAGAGTAGGGAGGGCTCCCTAGGCCCCTCCTGTTGTTATGGGAGTCTGGGATTAAAAACTGTCAGGGAAATGCTCAGTGTTGGGACAGGGACTCCTCAGCAACCGAGGGCCTCTCTCTTGCTCTCAGTGTCCTTGCTGGGGTGGGTGGTCCAGGGTGTCTTACTCCTTGGAGGCCATGTAGGCCATAAGGTCCACGACCCTGTTGCTGTAGCCGTATTCATTGTCATACCAGGAAATGAGCTTTACAAAGTTGTCATTGAGAGCAATGCCAGCCCCAGCATCAAAGATGGAAGAGTGGGAGTTGCTGTTGAAGTTACAGGAGACAGTCTGGTCCTCAGTGTAGCCCAGGATGCCCTTCAGTGGGCCCTCAGATGCCTGGTTCACACCTTCTTGATGTCATCATACTTGGCAGGTTTCTCCAGGCAGCATGTCAGATCCACAATGGATAGACATTAGGGGTAGGAACACAGAAGGCCATGCCAGTGAACTTCCTGTTCAGCTCTGGGATGACCTGGCCCACAGCCTTGGCAGCACCAGTGGATGCAGGGATGATGTTCTGGGCAGCCCCACAGCCATCACACCACAGCTTTCCAAAAGGGCCATCCACAGTCTTCTGAGTGGCAGTGATGGCATGGACCATGGTCATGAGCACTTCCAAGATGCCAAAGTTATCATGGATGACCTTGGGGGGGGGGGGGCAGGAGGGCTAAGCAGTTGGTGATGCAGGATGCATTACTGACAATCTTGATCGAGTTGTCATATTTCTTGTGGTTCACACCCATCACAAACATGGAGGCATCAGCAGAAGGGGCAGAGATGATGACCCTTTTGGCCCCACTCTTCAAGTGGGCCCCGGCCTTCTCCATGATGATGATGATGCCAGTAGACTCCATGACATACTCAGCACCAGCATCACCCCATTTGATGTTAGCGGGATCTCTCTCCTGGAAGATGGTGATGGGCTTCCCGTTGATGACAAGCTTCCTATTCTTAGCCTTGACTGTGCCGTTGAATTTGTCATGGGTGGAGTCATACTGGAACATGTAGACCATGTAGTTGAGGACAATGAAGGGCCGTTGATGGCAACAATCTCCACTTTGCCAAGTGCAGAGCCTAAGGCAGCCCTGGTAACCAGGCCCCCAATACGGCCAAATCCGTTCACACCGGCCTTCACCATTTTGTCTAAGGGTGGAGGCTGGCACCGCATAAGAAGATGTGGCTGTCTCTGGAACAGGAGGGAGCAGAGAGCCTGGGAACAATTTTCTAATTATTAATTTTCACCAATAACTATATTGTTTTTGATCAGACTGACTTATGTAAGCATTTCTCTGACCCATGATCAAAGTAGCCTATGTAACTTAAAGTACCAAAGATGATACATAAGCACCAACGGCAACCAAAGCCAGGTCACACCGCCCCCTAGCTTCCTTACAGGAAACTGCGCTCTCACAGAATAAGAACTGATTATTCTCCATCCACCTTTGCAGTCGGGTTACCTATGGCCAACTGACAATCAGTTCAAAGGACCCTAGAAATCCTGACTGTTCCAAGACTCAACTATCAGGATAAACTGATTGTATCTCGATCCCTCAGGACCAGCCAAGGACTGAACTTGTGCTCTTCACCCTGTGCCCAGCACCTGCTTGAGCCTGGCACACAGTAGGTGTTCATGTATGCCCCTTGGGTTGACACAGTTTTGTCTGCTGTGTTTCTATTAGGAAAATCTTTTAAAGACTCTCATCCCCAAAGGCGTCTTTAGAAAGATGTTTCATAGGCATGCCACGTCATAAAACATTCCTGGGGCAAGACTGGCCAGCTTTGTGTTTTCTGAGAGGAGAGGAAAAGATGAAGCAATTATCTAGAGAGTTCAAGTAAAACGTCACCTTTCTTGTGACTCTTCTTTCCAGTCTAAATCCCATTTTATTTCTAAGAAAAGCATTTTCCTGATTCTGCTACTTTTTTCTCAATTTCTGCTTCATTTTTTTTAGAGGTTCATCCAATTAGAATTAAGCAGCGGACCTGGGGATGTGCATACCTTCTGCCATTTCTTGGAGGAATATTTTACCATGAAAAATGGGCTTTAATAACAGAATGTTAAGAAAGATGACACAGGGATGATTTAGCAACATATATATTGTGACATATTAAATCGTAGACAGTTTTGGGTGAGACCGAGCCTTAAATGAAACATTCAATATCAGCTTCAGCACACAGCCAAAGTAACAGTGGAAAAAAACAAAACCACAGAAACATCCATATGTCACTGGGATCACTCCCCAGCCCTCCCCTCAGCCCTCCTCAGAAATGGCTCTGCAGTGGGTTGATGCCTAGCTGCGAAGCAGTGGACTGAAAAAGTGGTTAATTAATGAAAAACTTAAAATTCAGCAATGAAATTACCTTGCGCGGTGACTGACAAAGGCAGTGGGTATAAATAATTCAGTCTCCCTCACAGTTGATTGAACAGAGCGCTTTTTCTCTTTTGTCAACAGCATAGAGACATTTTCCCCCTCACCACTACATTCTGTAGAGGCTACAAGTGTCACTGCCCAAGAGACAGTGGCTGTGGAAAGGAGAGGGGAAAAGAAAAATCATATTGAGACCTGCACAGAGTAAGGAATTCCTCATGGGAGTGTCCTTTCGGGGAGTGGGGTATTACTTTAAGTGTCAGTTGTGGGAGACATTGCTCAGTGGTCTCTGGGCATGCCACAGATGCTCTGCAGGGAAGAGCCAGGTTGCAAACAACCCCTCCCCCCTAGAAGTGCATCTCTCTACAGTGATCTTACAGCCTCTGAGGGGAGGAAGACCTTCTGTAGGTGGTTGGGATGCAAGTTAGGAAAGAAGATGTGGGAGTGGGTACAACTTGACTCTAAAGGATGCACTGTTAACTCTCATCTGTAAGCTGGCTTGGTTATCTTCTCAGTGGTGCTCAGTGGGAAAAGCAATCACTGGGCAGTGATGTGATCATGGGTACGTCTTTAAGATGACCCTCATGTGGCATCCACTTCAAGGACCTGGCAGCTCAATCCTCACAATTATGCTGGATCCCTGCAGTTCTTCTCAGGGAGAGAAAAGGGTTTTACATTTTTTCAGGCTCCTTTCAGCCCTTCTTTCCATCTGATGAAGACTGAATTTCCAAGGATGTCACCACTGTTAATCCCAGCAAGTCCCTGGTCACTCTCTGTGACCACTGAAGCTAAACCTTTATGTGGCTTACATGCCTTGATAGTTTCTTTTTTGTTCAACCTTAGAGAATCAAACAACCTACTCTTCTGTAGCCACAGTGACAGCAATGGCTGCTTCCTACTGAGCTGTAGGGAGGGGGGCACTCAAGTTCCTTTGATTATGTTTACCATAATCTATTACCAAGGCTCTCACTTAGAAGCTGTCTTACTTTGGTAAGTCACCTACTAAGTCTGGTTTCCTATCTATAAAATATACTGCTAAAATATACCATGGAGGTACAGACTTAATAATACCCAGACCTGGTGCAGGATGCCACTCATTGGACATGTTTAATAAGTATGACTTCCTTTCCCTTTCTTGCCTAAATAGTGGAGAGAAAGATGGGAGGGGGGAAAGGGAAAATGGGATGGAGAAGAGGGAGAGAAGAGGGAGAGAGGAGAGGGAGGGAGAGGAGAGACAAACAAATCGAGGATGGGGAGATCTACACATAAGGATGTAGAGGCACCGGAATGCTGGTCGAGTCCCTTCAGGATCATTCAGTCAGAGGCATAAAGGGCTCCAGAGGACTGAACACCTAAACTCTAACTTACCACATGGTGATGGAGCCTGTCCATATGCAGTCTTTGATGGGACTCTTGGAAGGCCCTAGAAGGATAAGTTACAACCTTAGCCTCCTGTCTAGGAGGTTCATATTTGAGCCTAGAGTTGCATATTTGAGTCCCTGGGTTTGATCCCTAACACTGCAACAACTGTGGCAAAAATGACCCCGGACCTGACAGAATTACCCCATCTAATTGGGATAACCCTGCACTATCGCCACTATTAGCAGATCTCCTTAATGCTGGAGACTCTGGATAGAATTTATCCTTCATTACTCCAGGAGGCTGCTTAGAATTATTTATTTCTCATTACACTCTCAAGGGCATGCTAAGAACCGCACAATTAAACTCCTGATATCAAAGGAAAAACTATTAAAACCTAGGACTCCAACAGATTCTGCAGAGAAAGAGAAGGCAAACAACCAGGAGTGATCAATACTCAAGATAACGTGCAGGCACTAAGCCTGCGGGATGTTTTAGGCAAAGAGTTGATACACACACATGATGTCACCATTGTACAGGAAGCTGGTTTAAGTTTTAGAATTTTTTTTCCCCAGGGGAGCTTGGTAACTTTGCTCAGATGTCCAAGAATGTGGGAATTTTTTGAGGTTTTTACATGAGGAGAAGACCCTAGGTTGCCAGAGATCCTAAGAGTATGTAAGCCACGGTGCCACACAGTGAGAAAGACCCTCAGACCAAATGTGCTCTAAGACTCAGCCCTTGAAGAAATCTGTTCTAGAACTTGGGAAACTCCAGCTCAAGCCTAAGGGTCATCGTTGGCTCTGTTAGGTACAGTTTGCTTCTTTTAGACTCTGTCCATTCAGCAGTAGGACTGGCTGTGCAGGGAAGCCATGGGTGAAGTAGAGTCCCTAGCTAAGGCTTTCCTTGGGCAGAGAGCAGATACTGAGCGTTATAGGGGTCTACTCTGCTGGGTGCACCTATTCAAAGAGGTCTCACCCACAAATAAAAAAAATCAAATAACACAAAACTTTTATTTACCTGATCCTGAGCAAGAGGAATGTAATACCATTCTCTCAGCAGCCTTTTGAGTCAGAGACAGGAAGCATAAAGTCTTTTCAAATAAGTATAACAAGATAATAAAAATCTTCTGTTTACAGTATGGATAATCACAGAGCAGAGACACAGGGGGAGGAGAAGAAAACGGAAGGGAAAGAGGCCATTGGAGGACTGACAAGGAGAAATAATGGAAGAGAGAAGGAGCCTATAGGCTCAGAGCAAGGAGAACAGCACCTTCCCTGATAAACATTTAAATGAACAGCTTCTCTGGAGGAACAAAGGAGTCAGAACCCCCAGAGAAACACAGACAGAGGCTCAGCCACACACAGAGGTGGCTTATAAAAAGGAATACCTGCCCATGCAGGTAAATCTCACCAAAGACAGAGCTGTCCTTACCAGATTGAGCCCATGTTGGGGGAATTATCTCATCCTACTGTTATGACACACAGGACATTCTCTCCCTCTCCTTCTCCTTCTCCTTTTCTCCTCCTCCCCCTCTCCCCCTCTCCTCCTCCCCCTCCCCCTCCCTCTTTCCTTCCCTCCCTACCTCCCTCCCTCCCTTATTTTTAAGTGGTAGGAAAAAAACCAAAAGAACATGCCAAGTCATGAATTTAACCACCACTACCTGCCAATGAAATTATACTAGAGCATGTACCCATTCATAAGCATGTCATTGAGGGATGCTTTTATGTTTCCACAGCAAAGATGAGTTGTCACAGGAAGTACATGGCCTAAAACACCTCTCGTATTTACTGTCCAGCCCTTTACTGAAACGCTGACCTCCAGTCTAGACATAGAAGAATAAAGCAGAAAACAAAAACAAATAAACAAATAAAGTCGGCTTTCATGACCGGACTTGGTGAAAGGAGACAGATGCACAAACAAAAAGTAAACAGTAGAGAAAGAGAAGAAGAAGAGACCTGATAGGCATGCATGGGCAGTGAGGAAAGATGGTGCTGCTATTGGTGCAGTGCCTGGGAACTTCATAGGAGGGAGCCATGTGTATACAGAGGGCACAGTTTCAGGCAGGGTGAACACCAAGTACAAATACCACCAAGAATGAGAGAGAGTCCTTGGCTGACATCTCCCATTTGAAAACTTTCCTTACGGTGTGCATCGCTGTGGAAGCATGGCCAGCCAGCTCTATGTCTGTAGGGTGTGCTCTGAGTGGGGAATGAATTGCCAATGGCAATTATTGCTAAGCCTTGACAGTTATTCTAGAAGCCCTGTTCTCCCTCCGCAGCCTCCTGAACCTGATTTCCCTTCCTTGTAAATTCCTTTTCTCATACTGCCCCCAGATGCGAGCAAGATCTCCAATGTGGAAGCTCCTTTGAAATTGATACACACATAAGGGGTTGAATATCATTACAGTGGGTGCCTCCCTTCCCGCCTGCGTTGCTGTTCCTTGCTTTTGATCTTAAGTCCCTGTGGGTTGACTACCATTTATCTTGAATTGTCTGGGACAGGTTGATTTCATACAGTTGGTCCTACTGGCCCTATAAACCACTGCAATGTCCCAGGAAGTCTCATATTTCCGCTCCTAAACTCCATCTCCCTGACAACTTCTTGGCAGGACCTTGTTTATGAAGATTTGGTGAGGGAAGCCTGACCTCTGGCCATGGGGACTGAAAATGGATAAAAACTTTGAACTTCTCAGACACAGGGCTTCCAGCAGGGTACTGTTTTCTATAGGTTTGTTCTGGGGATGGGCATGTGGCCCTAGACTCTTCTTAGCTGCTGTCCAGGTTCTGGGGAGGGGATTCTTAGACCTGTCTTTGCTCTGCTGGAGACAAACTGACCATGTACTCACACATCCCTTTCAAGAAAGGATGCCTTTAAGTTGCAGGGGAGCTGTGTGAAACTTTGATGCTTGAGAGATGCCTGCTAGAAACTGACATGTGAGAACCAAGGGTTTTTATTATTAATTCTTGTTCCACTGCAACTTCAGACAGTTCAGTCACGGGCCAGTGGCACTGCAGGCTTCCACAGGGGTCTGCTTCCTCCTGCAGATCCCCTCGTGCAGTCTCCGCCTCTGACTATTATTTTTGATGGCCTGAACTGGGTTGACCAATAAACTCTGATTCATGAAGTGTCTACTTTTGGTGAAAATTTTCATAGGACTCAAGGCAAACTTATTGTGGGTCAGTTTAAGAGTGAATAGGAGGGAGATGACTATCCTTGAAAAGACTTCGGTTATGGAAAAATATTTCTTAAGGACCGGGAGTCTGGGTAGTCAGGAGAGTGAGAGCCTCCCAAGTCTGAGGGCCTGAGTTCGGATCTCCAGAACTCAAGTGTCTTAGGTAGCGGTTCTATTGTTGTGACGAAACACTGTGACCAAAAAGTGAATTGGGGAGGAAAGGGTTTATTTGGCTTACACTTCCATATTGCTGTTCATCATCAAAGGAAGTCAGGACTACGAACCCAACCAGGGAAGTGACTTGGAGACAAGAGCTGATGCGAAGGCTGTGGAGGGATGCTGCTTACTGATTTGCTTCCCCTGGCTTGTTCAGTCTGCTTTCTTATAGAACCCAGAACCAGCAGGCAAGAGATAGTCCCACCCATAATGGATTGGACCCTCCCTCATCAATCAATAATTAAGAAAATGCCTTTCAGTCAGATCCCATGGATGCATTTTCTCAGTTGAGGTTCTCTCCTTTCAGATCACTCTAGTTTGTGTTTCAAGTTGATGTGAAACCATGGGAGTGGGCAGGTGGGATGGCATCTCAGGAACGAGACAGAGATCTGGGATAAGGGAGGCACCCAAGAATCAATAGGGGTGACCTCAGCTGTGACTCACAGCATTGAGCATATGGAACCTAAAGAGGCCACCTCCTGAAGCCAGGCAGGAACCCCAGTGGAGCAACAGAGACAACAACCCACCTACAAAACCTTTGACCCCAAATTTTCCTGTCTACAAGAAATGCAGGGGTGAAGGATGGAGCAGAGACTGAAGAAATGACCAACCAACAACTGACCCACTTGAGACCCATCCCACGGACAAGCACCAATCCCTGACATTATTAATGATACTCTGTTATGTTTACAGATGGGAGTCTAGCATGTCTGTCCTCTGCAAGGCTCCACCCAGCAGCTGATTCAGATGAACGCATACACCCACAGGCAAACAGCAGATAGAGCTTGGGGACTATTACAGAAGAATAAGAGAAAGGATTGAGGACCCCAAAGAGGATAGGAACTCCACAGGAAGACCAATACAGTCAACTAACCTGGACCCTTGGGGCTCTCAGAGTCTGAACAACCAACCAAAGAACATACATGGACATATGTAGCAGATGTATAGCTCGGTCTTTATGTGGGTCCTGATCAACTAGAGCGGGAGCTGTCCCAAAAGCTGTTTCCTGTCTGTGGGATATGTTCTTCTAGCTGGGCTGCCTTGTCTGGTCTCAGTGGAAGAGTATGTGCCTAGCCCTGCAGAGACTTGATGTGCCAGGGGGATACCCATGGGGGCCCACCAACTCAGAAGAGAAAGGGAGGGTGATGGGAGAAAGGATTATGGGACTGAGGGCCATATGAGGCCAGATGGGGACAGTGAGTAGAATGTAAAGTGAGTGTAGTGGCATGTTGTATGCTCCCAGAGATGGAGAGGCAGAAGGTAGGGGCTTCCAGGTCTGGACAGCTACCCTGGTCCCACATGTGAAGTTCTGGGCCAATGGAAGACTCTGTCTCAAATAATATGTAGAACACAGTTGACAAATGGCACTCAGAAATACCCTATGACCTCTGCAAGTATGCCACAAACTAGAATATCCTCCATGAGTGAATACATATACACACATACATAAAAAATACGTAGTAAAATTAAAGGTTTTAAAAACTGCCAAAATAAAGCGTTTTATTGTTGCACAGTCTAATCAACACCTCTTGCCTACAGTCTTATTTTATGGCAATCTGTGAATGTTTTATTCTGCTTTTATCAGTCTCTTGTCTCCTTTGTCATCTAAGTAGGACCCGAGCCTATTATGAAAGCATATGAGAGGTCCCCATCTCCCATAGCACCTCCAGCCCCCATCTGACCACATCTAAAGGATTGCTGTGGCTCCGTGACATTTTAATTTGCTAGAATGAGACAGAACGTAAGCAGGCAGGCTCAGGTCTCTGCATTTATCTTGCTTGGGGGAAATTAGTGCTGGCTCAAGAGCACACCCACTGTATACACCAATGAAAAAACACAATTCAATTTGTGTTGGCAGCTTTAGGAGTGCAGGGCAGCCATTTGTTAAGTGCAGGGTAATTCAGTGCCTGTTTTTGCAGAGAAGCAGTGCTGAATCCCCAGGTTGGCAATTTTTGCCGGTAGATAACTGAGTTCCCAGCCCTTTGCAAAGTTTCTGGACAGATAATCACTCCTTTGCAGTGTTGGGGTCAGGAATGGTGTTTCTGTTGGCCACACCTGCTAGGCTCACCAAATATGTAACAGCATCCTCACACACATCCAGGGTTCCTCACATCCGGTCCCTAATTGGAGGCCATGTGGAGAGACATACATAGAAGTCCAGAGTTGTGCGGGGATGGAGGGGAGATGTTTGTTTTTGAGAACTTCCTGTACACTTGGTCAGCTTGACTTGCCTGTGGGCTCCTGCCTGTCTTACATCTAAGCAGAATGGATGAGAGTTTCAGGCGAGAGACTGAAGCCCTTCTGTTTCACCTTTAGAGGATGGAATGACGGTGGGTATACTCAGGGACTGAGGCTAAGTAACTTGCTCTTCAAGGCTGCATGATGGATGAGTGACAAGGAGAAATATGTGCTGAAAAATCACATTCCCAAATAACCATAACATATTACCCAAGCCATTGTGCGCTTTGCCCAAACTCACCAGTTCTACAGGCCCCTCAAAAGCGCAGGAGCCCCATCTCAACCTCCCTCTTTCTGCTTGTTCTAGATCTGACTAGCCATCCCTTGATGGGCAGATCCCTCCATTTCCATTTTTCTGTTTTCTTCCTGAAAACACACAGTAGACATCCCATCCCCCAACTACACACAAGCCTGGCTGCTCCACACATCAGTTACCATTTGCCAATTTAGTGAGGCCGAGGGCTTATGCTCTCAGCTGAAGCTGTGTTGGCATTTGTCTCTCCATGTTGAGATTGTGTCTCTGCTTGCCAAGTGCCCTTGGTGAGCCACCTGTTGATTACTGACACACTAAACAGCTTCTCCTAACAGGTGGTATGGGGACTTTTTAGCTCCCTGTCAGCCCATATGGGTTACCCGCTTCTGGGATCCCAAGGTTTTATCTGTGTTCCTGAAGGAAGTAGTATTGGAAGTTGGTCCTAAATTCCAGTTGTGTTTGTGTTGGGGCATTGGACTCATCTGAGATCTCAGTGAGTCGTTCCCCCTACCTCATGAATCCTGCAGTAGTTTATTTGTGAATAAATAAAGATGGCACTCCAGAGAAGCTTACAACAGAAGGTATTTGCAATGGTCCTGGAATGTCCCGTTGTGGCACCCAACAGTCACTTTATAAACTACACTTTCTTGTTTTCCTCCAGCGTGACAAAAGTCAGCAACATGGCCCCAGTCCAATGTTAGAGACATATCGGATGGCATTAAACAGCACGGATACGAGCAGTGGATGCACAGGGGTGTGTGGAGCAGCTGAGTTCACATGGATATCAATGGAATCATGGAATCAACTGGGACCATGACAGTGAAGAATTAGTGAAGAGAAAGAAAGGAGACAAGGTCTGGTCTGAGGGGATGCTGCTGCTGCATGCTTCGCAGCTCACTCATCACAAGGCCCTCCTTTCTAGCATGAAATCCCCATGGCTCTGAAGCAGCTTCTCAACTTGCTTCCCAGGGGCCTGAGACTCTCCTGGGAGCAGATCACATGCTTGGTGAGTTTCTGACCTACTTCATGTGGAATGAACTGTCAGGTGGTGTGTCTTTTCTAGCTATCTCAACAGCTTAACCCACACCTCTTGGCAACCAAGACTTTTGGTTGGAGAGGGCCTGCCATCCTTGAATCAGCGGTAAGTTGGGAGAAAGAGGCACATGGCAGGCCAGGGTATTGCCTCTGGCTGCACTGGGCTCTTTGCCATGGGAGAAAAGGATCAGGGAGATTAGCCTCCAAGAGTTCAGTGAAGGTTCACATGGGTTTGTGCTACATGGTGTTGCTTCAGACACCAGGGTCCAGGATATTTTAGACTCACAAACCACTGAAGAGGGTTTTGGAGAAGGGTCTTGGAGACCAGAACTGCCCATTGTGATCAACTCTTTATTACACTGGGGTACAGAGCTCCTGTGGAGCAAAGCACGAATTACCATAAAAGCCAGTGGGTGCTTGATTCCAGGCCCACACTCCATAATAGAGGAGTCTGAGTGCCAGAGCCACGTCTGGAGTCATCTAGCCTCTGGACCATACAGATCTCAGACTGGCTCCACCTCATCTGGATCCTTTACCCTGCCTGCCCTTCACACAGTCTCAGAGATGTCTCTATGCCTTCCTGATCTTGCCTTTAAAAATTGCTGAGTCTACTGGGCAGATTATTGTTAGCAACTTTTTCTGCTTTGGATTCCCCACCTTTAAAAATACCTCCTCCTGCACTGAGGACTATATTTTATGTCAGCTTGCCATGGAAAATCAGTATCTGCCTTCCCTTTCTATCCAACATTCTTTGGGTGCCTTCAAGATCCCTGTGACTTCATTTTGTTCTTCAACAAGGCAATATGTTTGTTTACATGAAGATGAAATAAAATAGATGACATCCAGCCAGACATTGATTATCATATATACTATAAAACCACAGCAGCCTGCCACCATACCGTCCCTGGCCACCATACCCTCCCTGGTGGCCTCTCACGCACTGTTGGTAGTTATTTCTTTTCCTCTCTGCCCCACAAGTGAACTCAGCCTCCGTGAACTAGCCTGGGGCTTCTCCAAGAGTACCCATCATGCATCAGGCTAGAAAAATAACTGTCCATAAAAGCAACTCATGGCCCCTCGAAGCCTTCTGGTACTGGAGACTGTGTTGCAGCTGATGAAGGGAGTTCCCAGTTTGGAGACGGCCTATGTAAAGGAAATGTTATCAGAACCCCCAGCAAAGACTTTGGTTTTGACCAAACTAGGCGCATGGATATATTGCTCCCAGAGAGAGCATAATTCTAGGAGTCAACGGCTTCAAGTTCTTCACCCACCACAGCCCAGACTCATTGTGGGGAAAGCCATGATTCACTCTGAAGCTCCAGAACGGTATTAAATTACTTGTCCATTACTGTTTGATTTATGCTGGGTCTGGGCTGAGAGGTCCCTGCCTTGCTTTCTCCTCCTCACTCCACCCACCCTAGTTTCAGCCACTGCCCAAACACCCGCAGTATTTATAAGAGGGAAATTGACTCTGAGACCCAGAACAGTGGCCTTTTCTCCCCACTCACCCCATCTCCACTCCCACCAACCTTTTACTTATTTATTTATATTTTTGCTACCATTTGGTTTTATGCATGCCTCCAGAGGATTCTTATATTAAGCCATGGGAAAAAAACCCTCAATTTTATTTTTTATTATTGTTAAAGTCCAACTGCTGCCCTGCCAGTTCAATCCATTTATCTCACTGAGGGTGGATTGCTCATGTCAGGCCATGATTACCGTACGCTACCTCCGTAACAGCCTGCTGATTATCCCAACATCTGAAAAGCTGCCTTTTGTAAATTACATTGCAACTAATGAAGCCCAGATGCATCCTCTTCACTGCCCTCTCTCACGAAGTCTCTTGCTGGCTCTCTGTCACGTACAGGAGCCAAACCACAAGGCCAGTGCTGGCATCTGAATGTCATCATTACCAAAGCCTAGGGCTACAGTCTCAGCTACTGCCAAGGCTTCCTCTCATGCTGTGACTGCATGAAAATCAGATCTGCGGGAACCCCTCTCATCTGATATGCCTTCTCCCAACGTTTGGTTGAGAGTCAGATTAAAGCGCCATTATTACAGGGAACACAGATAAATTCAGTTACCAGCTCACATTTTAATTTGGGATAATATGGAAGATAAAGAACATGTGGTCCCTATCTGGTAGGTGCAAGGGCTGTGATTTTCAAATTACACCAAACAGATGTGGAGGGGAAGGTGACCATCCGTATGACAGTTTAGTTCAGCTTGAACAAAGACGGGCCCTGATGCAATTTGAGGCTATTTACACTGCCCAGTCATGAAGACTCAAAGAAGCTGAGCATGAAGCCTATACCTGGGCTCAGTGGTGACCAGGTCTGGTGCTGGCCAGTTTTGCCAACTGGTGGTTTTGGGGCCCTTCCTGATGTGGTAGTCTCATGCTCCTGAAGAAAGAACTGTCAAGGGCATAGGGATGAATCAGTGTTGGAGAGCACATAGTGACTCTTTTGCTGAATTTTGCTAGATGTATCTCTTCTACATATGTATTAAGTTGTCAGTAATAACATCATGGACCAAAGACTGCCCGTGACAACCTTTCAAAAGAAAAGTTAACCTGTAGTTCCATCACCAAGAGAACATTCAGTTGCTATGCCCATTTCCCCACTAGACCCCACTCACCTTCTCCATGTCAGTGCACTGGAAAAGAGAGATCTGGGAAGCAGAAGGATGACCTGGTGCACCTTGAGGCCATGCTTGTGGCTCATGGTTAGAGAAATGGGAATCTCCAATTGTACCAAGACCCAAGTCTCTAGGAAAGGATGATCATTTTAGTTAACCAGGGCAGTGAGGGAAGGCTGAGATACTCCAGCCTTCTGCGTTTCAGAGTGAGAGAGCTTGTGCGTCTTCTTTCTCTCCAAACTAGAACAATTCCTGAAAAGATTGGATCTTTGGCTTTGCTGAGTTACTTTTAAATTTTGATTTTCATTTAGAAAGGGATTAAATGTCCACACTGCCTCACTTCCTTATATACTAGGCAGAGTCAAGGGGGTGGAAAAGCCAAGACAGAAAGCGGAGTGGCTATGGGTGATGAATGGTGGATCCAAAGCATGGGCAGGAGGGTGGTGCTTACTGCAGAGACCTTTCTCTCTTCCATCCACATGTGTAGGTTTGAGTCAGACATTCAATCAACAGGAGCTCTCTGGATCCTCACTACCTAAGGCACGACTTCTCTGCCGACATGGGAATCTCTCTTCATTAGCTCCCAGCTTTCCCTGTTTCCCCCTTTTCCTCAAAAGAATAACCTCCTGGCAGAGCCACATCCAGAGGATAGAAGAAGATGAATACCGAGAGTCTTAGAAGCAAAACACCAGGACAGGACAGGACAGCCCAGGGAAACAGCCTCCTTGCTGAAGCAATCACAGAGGAAAGAATGTTAGACCCTGGTAACTCTAGTCCAGATCCTGGAAGAGCAAACATTACAGTTCCAAGGTTGTTTTATTGTTGTTGTTTGTCTTTTGTTGTTGTTTTCCTAAATTAAAAAGAAAAAAAAAGATGTACTGTATTTCACTATTGGTACCTGGAGAGAGAGCGTGAGGCAGGAATTCAGGAGTCTAGTTCCTAGGAATTAAAATTGGCTTCCTGGATGTGATAAATTGCTCAGACACCCCATCATGGATGCTCCTGCCTGTCTTGTACCTGCAAGGCTTCTGAGGGGCATTTGCAAATTAAAGGGTCACTGTGGTGCCACCTCATCTTGTTAGTTTCATGAGACGTGTTTTCTGTACACATAATTCTGTGGAATAGGATTTTCCCAAACCTGCATTAAGTAAGAATCAAGATCCTCTTCCAAGATGGCTACACTTGTTTCCCAGAGAGGGGGGAAAGGAGGGAGAGAAGGAAGGAGGGAGAGAGGGAGAGGGAGAGAGAGAGGGAAGGAAGGAGAGAGGGAAGGAGGGAGAACAAGACATAGAGGCAGAGAAAGAAAAAGAGACACTGAATCAGAGGAGACTTATATTTCTTTCCAATGCCACTACATAAAGAAAGAAGGCTGAATTTAAACCCAGAGAAAGCATTTTGTACTTCCCTTTGCTTCGGTCTTCCTAACCCTTTCTGCTGCTGTGAAGAAACACCACAAGCAACCTGACAGAGAAAGGGTAAACTTTAGTTCATAGTTCAAAGGCACTGGGGACGTCTTGGTGGCTAGTCACAGAGTCTACAGTTATAAGCAGATAACGGTGGGTGATATGCTCCAGCCACTCTCTCATGTTTATATAGCCCAGGAACCTGGAGTACAATGGTACCTCTCCTCCCAACTCACTTCACCTAATGAAGATAATCCCTCATAGCATGGCCGGAGCCTTGGTTCTTGGGTGACTTAGAGCCTGTCAAATAGACAATTGATGTTAACCAACATGGTTTCCAACTGTTACCTATGTAAACACAAACATTGGCATTATTATTTATCTTATGTGTTTGTATGTATGTATGTGTACAGGTGTTCAACCTGCATGTGTACATACATGTTTGAAGGGCAGAGATCAATCACGTGTCATTCTTCAGGTGCTATTTGCCTTGTTTTTAGAGAGGATCTTCACTGGCCTAGAGCTTGCCTTGTGCAACTGGCCAATGAGTCCCAGGGATCTGCTTGCCTATGCACCCCAGTCTTGAGATCACAAGTGCATATCGCTATGGTTTTTTGTTGTGGTAGTTTTGTTTGGTTTGTTTGGTTTGGCTTTGGTGTTTTTACCTTGGAACTGTGGGATGAAACCAGGACCTCATGCTTTATACTGCAAGCACTTTACAGCCCATGTTTGTCTCTGGTTCATGCAGACAGCATGGATCATATTTACAAATATTTCCTTTCCCCAGCACTGACTCTGTTTAGACAAAGAAAGTAATTTTATATAGTCAGGAGGTAAGTTACCCAAGGCTACTTCTGGTCACTGGGAGCTCTTGACCCTGCCAGATTAATTCAAGAACATTTCCAGTGACCTTTCTGCCTCTCTGATAGATGCCAGTCAAAGCAGAGCCCTCCCCACCAAGAGCACAGATCAGATGTAGCTTCAGTCCATCATCAACCCTTTTTTGATCCCAATAAATTTCAACACCCAAATCTCTATGTTCCACTCTTTCATGGTCCAATCACCACAAGGAAGTTGCTTCCTTTCTCTGCAAAAACCCCATCCTGGGAGCTGCTCTCTGGTGGTTTCCATGGTCTCGTATAGACCGGTCCTCTGTTTCTTGTGCAATGTCCCTCAACACTGAACTTGTGAAATCAGATAAACTTTCTATGGCAAACCTGAGCTGCTATCAGGCTAAAAGGCTGTACATGCCTCTGGGGTGCTGTACAGCCTCCAGCTGAAATCTCATTATCTGCCTAAATTTGTTTACTAAATAAATGAGACAACCTATTTATTTATTATGTAGATTTAATTAGACGTTGATTTATTTACATGTCTATCAACACTCACCACCCCTCTAACTCAGTATCCAAGCTGGCCTCTCTAACTATAGCATGACACAATAAGAAATTAGCTTCTGTCTTCACAGATCTCAGAGCATCAGTGGGCAGAATGCTAAAGGCAAAGCCAGATGGACTGTGGTGAGAGCAGCGGAAGTTCAAAGGAGAAAGAACAAAACTCCCCAAACTCTGGGAAAAAAGTCTAAGCTTAGGCCATAGGAAACTGAGTCTCTGTGCACTATCCCTCAGTCAAATCTAGCAGAATGAAATACAAGAGGAACAGTAAGACAGCAGGAAACACTAGGCATGATGGGAATGCTTGTAATCCCAGTACTCGGGAGACAGAAAAAAGAGGACTGGCAGAAGTTGGAGCATGATGCACACAGTGAGATCCAGGCCAGCCAGGGCTGCAGAGAAAGACTCTATCAAAATAGAGAGGAGACGGGAAAAGGAGGAAGGGGAAAGGGGAGGGAGGAGGGGTAGAATGAAGACTAAAGATAATGAGGAGGAAGAGAAGGATGATGGAGATATTAGTGAGAGAGAGAGAGAGAGAGCAAGTAGACATTATAGTAAGTCTAAGTATAGACTTTCCATCGGATGTTTCCTCTTTTATTGCTTGTTAAGAGGTACTCCATTTTCTGTTTATTGCTTTTCTGTTTATAAGGAGTGAGCTTTGCCAGGTGTTGTACATGCCAGGCAAGCACTCTGACCATGGAACTACATCCTCAGCCCTGCTAATTTGAAAGACTATGTATCTCCTTGTGAATTTTTTCTGAAGTAGAATCTGAGAAAAAGTGGTGGTTGGCTTGTTTTTATTTCAACAGAACCTTGCCCCCACAAAATGGCCGATATTTTATATTCAGGCAAACCTGAGTTAAAGACCATTAGAATTGGTAGCATCAGCTCTGGCTTCCGGAAAGGTGTAGCACATGTCCTCCCACTGAGTGGCCACAGAATACAGTTGACAATTAGGGATTTTCAGAATAAACTCTAGGAAAGTGGATTTTAGGGCTGGTGGTACAGCTTATGTGTAGATTGCTTGGCCAGACGGGTTGGTTTCCCTGCCCTAGAACCCTAGACATAGCTGGACAATCAGGTTACTTTTCTGATTATCCCTTAACATGGAGACAGCAGCCCTCGTGTTAAGACCACTGTAAGCAACACCACCTCAAACATATCCTGTAGCACTGTGCTATAAAGGGCCAGGTCTCTTCAGGCATTAATGTAAAATGTTACTTGTTGGTCATAGTTTCAGACCACACACATTTTAAAGCAACTGATTAGATTTTGTGAATTTTGTAACCGAAAGCATTGCATATTTTCTGTATGCAAGGAGGAAAACTTCCAGCCACCTGTGTGGTTGTTATCTGTCAGCTGAATCACAGTATGGGGCATGGTTTGGGGTACCAAGCCTCTATATTTTCCAAGTATCTTTATTTTTACTTAATTATTCACAGTTTAAATGATAAGTTTTGTAATATGCATGAACATATAATTTAAAATGTTTAGAAGCAGGCTGGAAGATTTGGCTCAGCACGTGAAGGTACTTGCTGCTAAGTTTGGCAACCCAAGTTTGAACTCTGGGACCTAAATGGTAGAAGGAGAGGACAGAATCCTGTAAGTTTTCCTCTGACCTCTGTGTGCATGTTGTGGTGTATGTGTATAAACCTGCACACATACTCATACATCAGTAAATATAATAGTTTAATGTTTAAATGTCATTTATTTGTTTATTTTTGAAACAAGCTCGCATGTGTTCCAAGCTTGAATTTGCTGTAGCTGAGGATGACCTGAATTTCTGATCCTCCTGCCTCCACTTCCCAAATTCTAAGATTATAGATTAAATCACTATACCTGATATACTCAGTACTGGGAGTGGAACCCAGGACTTTGTGTATTCTAGGAAGGCAAAACTGTACCAATTTAACTACATCTCTGTTCATTAAATGTTCATCGTAAATGATGGTGTAAAGAAAAAAATTAAGAATCAATTGTGATTTCTACACCTGGAAAGAACAGTAACAAATAGTAACAAAATAGTCATACCTATTACTATTTTAATGTATCTTATGGCAATTATTTTTGCAAATTTGAAATTACAAGTATGTGAAAGTTTGCTTTGTATTTCTTTAAACGTATTGTGAGCATGTGCCTGTATGTAGGTATGTGCACATGAATGCATGAGCTCATGCAGGCCAGAGAGGGCATCAGAATGAATCCATTGGAACTGAAGTTCCAGGCAGTTGTGAGCTTCCCAGTATGTGTCCTGAGAACTGAATTTGGGTCCTCTGTGAGAATAATTTTGCCTCTTAATCTCAAGCCATCTCTTTGGTCTCTTGTTCCATATTTATGTACCCTGCAGTAGATTCATGAGCACTTTTCTGATTTCATTTTTATATATTTGCATTTTAATTGGGGGCTTGCAGTATATTTCCAGGTTTTCCTTTTCCTGCTTGTTTTGGGTTATTTTGCTATTAGCAATATTGTTGTTAAAAAATAGTCCCAAAATTTACTTTTAGCTTCTAATTATTGTCTTAGGATGAATTCCTAAGAGTCACCTAATGGGCATCAGTGATGTTCTGGGGCTTTCCACAGGCATTACATGAGTCTAGCAGCATAAGTAGTTTGCCTGCTTTGTTTGCATCCTCGCTGGATTTATTGTGTTATCACTAAAATACTGATAACTTTGGAGCTGAAAATGGGTTGTTTTATAATTAGCAGTTTTGATGATCAGCCATCTCAATGACTTTCCATCCCTTCGTCAATGCCTTTGATGTTTTTCTGCTTTGAATTATTGCCTTCTATCAATGTCCATTTTTCTTTGCGAGGTATTAATGCCTCTTTCTTATTTACTTGAAGCTTTTTATGTGAATTCAACTACATCAATTATTTTCCTATTAGTTTTGAGAAATACATTTGTGTTTCCATTATGTTATAATTTCTGGATCACAGGATTTTAATCCTTATATAACCATCTCAATAGATTTTGTTCAGTTTAATTCTTATCTACATCTGAGGATAACTATGTGCATACATATTTCAAAACTGCTTTGGTCTTTTAGATTTAACTATGCAAATTCAGCTAAAATCCATAATTAATCTTGGTGGGTCTAGGCATTTGTCAAAGGCTCAGGACATGGACTCAAAATAACACCTTAGTTTTCACAACATCCTCTGCGCCAGTGATTGTCCTCTAGCCCTGGAAAGAGAACCATTTGCAGCATTCGTTAGACAGGTTTCTTTGCAAGGCAGGCAACAATCTGAGTGAATCTGGAAGACACGTCTCCCCAGTGTTACCTCTTAAAAATTATACATCCCTTTAACATCTAAGGCCAGTGTCCAGACTCACCACTGCACATGTAGAGCTCAAACAAGTAAGCAAAAAGATAAACAGAGGATGGGGAAGTAAAATCCTTAAGCTGTTCCCGAAGTTTAGAATAACAATTTTGCAAGACTTTTAGTGACTTCCAGATTCAATAGGAAACTGGAAGAGCCTTAGACTGAGGGGGGCCATGAATAAGGTACGTGCACCCTTACCTGCCCAGGACAGTGAGACCCTGGCTCAATTCTGTCCATCCATCTTTCTCTGCTGTTGCTCTTCCCATCCTGACAGCCTCATCTTATTTGGAGTCTTTGTCTACAGGTGTTTGGTTAAATGATACCCCAGGACAACTGAAATAGCTTTAACTAACCTCCATTGGGAGTGGGATGGCACTGTTCTATGTTTCAGCCCCGGACACAGACACCAAGTCCCTGGTCTTCCAGTGTAGCAAGCAGATCAATGTGTTCTGGCTGCTGCCTGATGTATGTTACACCTGTCTTCCATAACTGATTTCAGTCTGCTGCTTATTTTTCAGCACAACTCAAAGCATTGATTTCGCAATGAAGGATAAAGCCAAGATGATGTGGAGCCTGTTTTTCTGAGCAATCGCTCCTCCTTGTGACCCTATGAAAGTAAATCATGTATATAGTAGATTGTGTCATCTCCTCCTCCTCCTCCTCCTCCTCCTCCTCCTCCTCCTCCTCCTCCTCCTCCTCCTCCTCCATTGTCCTGAGGTCTACCTTTCTGCTGAGGTGCCCAGGGGCCTCCTGCATGCCAATGGAAGAGAAAGTCAGGAATAGAGGCCTTTGGTCTACATTTCCCCGCAGGACATCTATGCATCAGGCAGGAAGGGGGAAGGCATAAACCAAGACAAACTGGATCCAGCAGGTTGGGAGCCAGTGCTGAGAATACTGGAGGGACTGGAGGAAAACCCTCTTAGAGAGAACTAGGCGCAGCTCTTTAAGATGAAGGCCTGTCAAGTGTCAATCATAAATGAAGCAGCTCCCTGAGACGACCTATGCTTGTTCGTGTTGCTTTATTTGATAGTGGATGTGAATGTATATGCTTTATTAGAAGTGAACCAGGGATTATACATCTCTTGAGGGAAGGAATACGCAGGAAGGGAAGCTCATTGGCTGAAGGCTCAAGGCTCTCTTGATACCTCATTAGCATGGCTAAAAAACCCTGGTGTTATGCTATGTGACTGAGTACCCATGGTCTTCAGAGGAGTGTCTTGGCTTTGTGTTCTAGAGCAGCTACAGAGACAGGTAGGGAGTGGCTCCTCTCCCACCTTTCTGAAATCTCTGAGATTCCCAGGGTTGGAGCTCACTCAGGCTTACCAGTGCTTACGCCTGTCGCCTGTTTGGTAGCACCGTGCCACATGCCCTACATTCTTCCTTTTCCTCCACCTTTCTTCCCTCCTCCTCTTCCAAAGACAACGGAGTCAGAGAAGGCTCTGGGAATCACTTCTTTTTCAGTTGAGGCACGTGCTCAGTCATCAATTCTCTGGCCTTGCGCAACAAACAAACAATATCACCTGCTCGGTTTTCTGAAAACACAGAACTGTCCAAAGCTTCATTTCTTCCTTTGACATCTTTCATTCCCGATCCTCCATACAAATAGCTAAACTGAGTGATGGCATAGTCTTAGTCAACTTCCAAAACAAAGGTGAATGATTCTATGTTGTATTTCCATGTACTGAGCATAAAAGATTTTAAAGAGTTTATTCCTCCCAAAGCAAGAATGTATAGCAATATCAAAATGTTGATAGGATGGAGGGTGTGGGACAGAGGAAAGAGTAGGCAGGCAGAGATAAGCTCTACAGTGTATGAAGAGGTTTGTTATCTCTACATCCAGCCCTTTCTCCATCATTAGCCTAAGAGATGCGATGAACGAATCCAGCAGTATTTGGACCAATGGATTATTGACATTAGGACTGTTCACAATTAAGATGGTAAGTAGGGAGAAGTCTCTGTGCATGCACTGTGTCCCCATTTGCTTTCAGCGAAGTGTCAACCAAGACAGTAAGTTCCACCATTGTCCTGGTTATTCGTGCTGAAGACGTTCTTAAGAAGGATTGAATGAAGTACAGTCCCAAGCTATCCCAGAAGCTGGCGATCCTCTCCTGGAAAGGACCAAATAGTAAATATTTTGGGCCTTGCAGACCAGATGGCCTCTGTTTTAACTACCCAACTCAGCTGTTGTGGGGAAAGTGGCCACAGACAATATTAAACCAATGAGCTTGGCTGCGTGCCAACTACATTTCATAGGCACAGAAATTTGATTCCACGCAATTTTCACTTGTCACAGGGCAGCTCTTTTGATTTCACCTCAGTTGTTGAAAGTGTTGAAACCAGTCTTAACCCACAAGTCAGCTTGGACTGCAGGTTGTCCTTGTGGTGATCCAGCTCCTTCATGGACATACTAGGTGCTTAGATGTGACCTGGTAGGTCTTTTTCTGTATGGTACTGGGCTTTATTCACATTTATAATCTACAGAAGACTGGGTTCTCTCAGTGTAAAAATGCTATTTTCCACTAGCATTTTGACCCACTTTCTGGAAATCTGGGAGGGGTTCTGCTGCAAGATGAGTGTGAGCATCCCAGGCAGGACAAACCATCCTGATACCCCAGAGCTGCCCAATGGAAGAAGGTGGTCAAGTTGGGCTAACAAAATCTGTAGTTTTGGTTAAGTCACAGCTTTACCACACAGGCCTCTAAAAAGTCCCAGAAATCCAGAGCTATCTGATCTCAAACTGCGACTGTAAATATGTCCCAAGGATTGGCTATCCCTGGCATACTACATTGTTTTGAGCTCTATTCATAACCCAGACAGCAGCGTATCCTCATTGGATGGGGACAGGATGTATGTTTAAGATATCATTGCCTAGATCAAAGGGTCTGATCACCATGCAGAGAACCTGTATATAAAGTATGTCCATGTATTAGAACTGGCCAGCAGGGAGCATGCAGTCTTTCACCAGGTACAAGCATTTTGGGAGAATACGGAACAGAAAAGTGCCCTTCAGTAAGCTTGTTAACCTGCTAGTCTGAAAGGGTTTGGGGAGTCATGATGTTAAAAGCTCCATGTATGGAGAATAAGACATGATTGAATACATCACAGGAAAGTCACCTGCCTAGACCAGTTTGCCTGGCTTGTCACCAAAAGAGCTTTTTTTATTTGCCAACAATTTCATAATCTACAGGACCATGGTAGCTGGAGCATAAGATTCTGACCTGGAGGAGTTTTAAGAACAGATATATTCTTAATCATAAAACAATTGAATTATCTTGAGTACAATATTATGGTAGTTTTATTAAATGTTAACCCCTCAAAGACCAATCACCAATTCGAATTGTACTAATTAGTCAACATTCACCTTGCCTCATGGCTAGTTACAGGGTTTGGTTTTACTTGGACATTTTCAAAGGTTCTTGTTTTTTGTTTGTTTGTCTTTTATCCAAACTCATTTTCATGCTCAATTAATAAATCCTTTCTTTGACCAACCTCATCAAACCCCTAAAAGTTCTACTAGCCCATCTGTATTCTTCTTTGTAGAATCTAATTCTTGTAAAAACCTTGATCATCTAGCTTGTTGAAATCCTTTCACCCTAAATATGGTCAACCTGGGATCTGGTCATGCCTATCCTCATCCATTGTCCCCCAAACAATATCTGCTGGCTCTGGTCTGGCTTTAGCAAAAAAAAGGGGTTCAAGCCAAAGAGGGGGTTCAGCCAAAACCCCCTCTACTCTAATGTTTAGCAATATAAAGAAGAGATTCATAATATTGTGCCCACTGACCTGCTTCTTGGGTAGCTACACTACACCCAGCCATGCTACATTGGGTGTTAGCCCAACTTCTCTCTCTCTAGAACTGCCAAATACCATTGCAGCAGTCTCTGTTCCCGTCTTTAATAAAATCCATCCTACTATGCTTGAACAAAATGTCATTGGATAATTTATATGACACAGTAGCCCCCAAATACAAGCAAAATTCCAAAGTAATGTAAAATAAGATCACTGATCAAGGCTCTTGGAGTTACTCACTCTGACATCCTAAGTTCTTTAATCTCTAGTGATTTTCTTAAATATCACTAGTAAGTTCATATATTTAACACTTGAACTTGGGACCTCAAAGGCCACTGGCTTAGTGATGCATCTAGGCAGCTGGCTTGGATGGCAAAAATGGTAATCTCCAGAAAGAATTCAGAAGAATCAAGTGGGAGGGCTGGAGAGAGGCAACTGTGAGCAACCGCCTCCTCAATTACGCTTCCAAGCTGTGAAACATTAATGTTGATGGCTAGAAAGAGCGAAGAATGTAAAACACCAGAGGCACCCAGGTGAAGGCTGGGTTCTGCCGGAATGCAAAGAGATGATAATAAAAATCCCAGCACTCCAAGGCAATACCACAGAGACTGCTGGACTGTGCTTCAAATATTTCTTACTAAAGGTCAGAGAGAAGAGGGAGTTAGGGACCTGAGGAAGAGAAGAGTGAAAGAGAGACACAGAACAGAAAGAGAGAGGGAGAGGAAAATGGAGAAACACACACACACACACACACACACACACACACACTTGCTATGGCATCCCTGATTGTCACTCTTCCTGTTACCAGAACCAAATGCTATTTGTATTTTTCAGTGCTAAAGTTCCTTTTAGATTTTGCCCTTTCTGCTTCTTTCCCATAGCTCCACCTATTATCCTTTTTGGCCCAGTTCCC
The DNA here is from genome assembly GCF_011762505.2 of Arvicanthis niloticus. Classification (NCBI taxonomy): domain Eukaryota; kingdom Metazoa; phylum Chordata; class Mammalia; order Rodentia; family Muridae; genus Arvicanthis; species Arvicanthis niloticus. Next base: position 58,502,351 of record NC_047668.1, on the reverse strand, counting down.
TTTTTTGTCAGTCTTCTTTTCTTTCCTCCACCCTGGAACAAATTCAAGGCTACTGATATCTAAGTCCGGATAACACCTCCCTCCTTTTGAGTTCCCTCTTGATCCCCTTGTTCTACTTGATACCTTTTTTCCTATATAACACCCCAGTTTGTCTAGCTCTGACCACATCACCCTGCTTCTCAGCTGCTCAGGCCTTTGGTTATGAAGTCCTGTTTGACCTGGATCTTTCTTTCATTAGATAAATCTAAGCTTGTCTATGAGCTGTAGTTGTTGTGTAAGTGCAAGAGATTCTTCTTGTCTGAGGTCTAGAGCTTTCTGGAGCAAGTGTGGCTGGAGGCCACAGATTCTCTGCCCCATTGGCTAGTATTTGTGCTTGGTGGTCAGATAAACTAAGTAATGAAATTGAAGTAATAAGTTTCACTTGGTTCTACTGTTGCACTATGGACAGTGTGCCTCAAAAAAGATGGGTCTGGAGAGATAGCTAAGTGGCTAAGAGCACTTAACTGATCTTGGAAACAACCCAGGTTCAGTCAAATCCTAGAAGCTACGTGATTCCCAACTCCTATAATCCCAAATCCAAAGAATCTGACACCTTCTTCTGATGTCTGTGTCTTTGTGCATACACACACACACACACACACACACACACACACACACACACATTCATCACCAACCAGTGTACCACAAGGGGAATCTATTTTTAAAGATAGGGTCTTTGCAGATGTGATTAGGGTTATCTAGAAATAAATAAAAAGCAGAATATCTATAAGAAATAGAAGAATAGTTGGGAGTCACATCAACCTATGTAAAAGGCACATGAAAGAGGCAGAGGTTGGAGTCCAGTTGTCCCAAATCAAGGGCTCCTCGGACCACTGGAAGTAGAAATGAAAGTAACAGACTCTGCACTAGGGTTTCCAGAGGGAGTGTGTTGTTACTCACCTTGACCTTGGAGTCATGACCTTCGGAACTACAAGATGATCCTCTCTGTTACTCTAAGGCAGCCAATTTGTGCTAATTGATGGTGGCAACCTTCAGAACTAGAAATGCCCTTAGAGAGTGCTATGAATTGGTACTCAGAGGTTTGAACAAATTGACTGATAGGTTACTTTTACTTGTGGAGTAGAGGCTTTGGATGAAGCAAGGCAATATTTGGTCTGTGAAGGGTAATGGCATATTTGGAAAAGTAAGCAACGGTGTCAGGATGTCAGAGTAGACCTAGAAAGGAAGATGGATGGGGAGGACAGCAGCTCACGCCACGGTTGATAGCTGAGATGAGAATCAGACAGTTCGGTGGCCTGGGGCTTCTTGTCCTGGAAGAGTTTCCCTAGGAGGTGTGGGGATTTTCTTCACCGTGAAGGCCAGTCATCCCTGTTTCTTCAGCCACTGTCTGCTCCTCTGATGCTTGCTTTTCAGAAAGGACATGAGGGCCTCCAAGTGCTCCCTCACTTGGGCAGAGCAGAAAGTCACATCTGTCTGAGAAGGGGCTCAGGGCTGTGCACTTTGGGGAGATAGTAGACAACATCCTCCTTAGAGGAAAGAACACCAAAGCCCCAGTGACAGAAAAAGATGGCACCGGGCTAAGTGGCAAGAAACCAGGGCTCAGATGTTAAGAACCAGCAAGTTCAATGTGTGTGATAGTGGTTTTCTCTTTTCAGTTCCTCTCATGCGTCACGTGACTTTGACAAGATATTTCACTCTCAAAACCAGATTTTGGGCCATGGAGTGAAGATCATGGTAGGTCAGGCAGAATCAGCTCTCAGAGTAGACTTAGAATTTTGACAACTTGTTAAGTGTAGCCTCTATCAAAATTACAATATTTGTACTTAAATAAAATCTGTTTCTTACTAGAGTTGCCTTGATCCTAGGGAACATGAAGTGATGTCTGCAGATGCTGGACAGCTTTACTGCTGTTATGCTGGAGTGCTACCAGTTCTTACTAGGTGGGGTCAGAGGAGGGCAGACATCCCATAATCCCTGAGCGTACTCCCATAACAAAGAATTATCCATTTTAAAATGTCAACAGTTCTAAAGCTGAAAAGTTCTAAATTCAATCTGTTATATGCGCTGAAATAAAGGCAATAAGATAATTCAAGCTCATTGGCTACAGAAGAATTATTTTTTAGTATTTATCTATATTCGGAGGTTGCTACTTGGTTTCAGGGCATCGTATGTATTGAATCTGTCCTGTGGAAATGCTATACAACGGTGTGAACTATGTGTGTCTTCCCTGCTCCAGCAAAGCCATGTCAACAGCTGAAAGGTGGTCATGGGAGGATTGCCTTGGAAAAGGGCAAACACCCTAAATAAGGCTTCCTTAACCTGTTACAAATTTAGTCCTTAAACTTTTCCTTCTTCAGGGATACCAGATAGAGTGTCTCTACAGGAGTGTGTGATTTACCATCTTTTACTTCTCAGGAAAATGCAGTAAAGCCAAGACCTGGTGTTTCTCTGAACGTAAACAAGGGATGAAGCCAAAGAAGCCTGGAAAAATGAAATCCCTGTTAATTTTTTTAAAAGAGGGTACAAAAGGACTAGGGTGTTTACAAGTAGTAATTATAAATGGAATGGAAGCCATGCATCTAAATCTATCTTTTTAGACTATTCAAACATCTGGATGGAAAAGGAAAAAAAATCAGTCCTTCACCCAGATGTCTGTTCTTTGTGATACCAAGTAGATGAATACTTGAATGAATATTTCGGTCATGGGAAGCATAATAGCTCAATATCAGGAACCATCAAGATGATTTTTCAGTTTTCACTTTGTGCTCAGATATTTGAAAACAATTCCACTTTTGCTAAAGTAGCACTTGGTTTTAGCGGGATCTAAGTGGGAAGCCAGGTCACCATATGGGAGCTACCCTGTGTGTATTTGCTTGCACACATATATAGAATTTGAAATCACTCTGGGATGCAGAAAAAGAATACACCAATGGGGTAAAGAGGGAGAAAGGAAAGCAGAGAAGGGAAGAGAGACAAACTTAAATAAAAAAAATATTAAATTTTAACTACATGGATGGAATAAATCTGAAGAGACAAAGTGGCAGCTGAGAAGGTGAAACACAGGAAGTGTTGTCTGAAGTTGAGTGAACTCTAGGATGGAAGGGAGAGAGATGGAAAACCTAGATAACGGTGGTGGATGGAGATGAAGCATCTTGTGTATTGTGAGCCCAGCCTCCTCCTGCTGAAAGCAGAGGTGAGCTTGGAGAGTCAGCCCCGCCTTCTCCAGCTTGGTCTACCATGAACAATCTAATCAGCCTCACCTTGGAAAGCTGCATTCAAAACTGGTATCTTAGGAACAAACCAAACCTAGAAAGAGCAATCCAAAATCACAAGGTGGCATTGCCATGAGCTGGGGTTTTTATTGTATTCTTAGCATTGTTCTGTATTTTAAAAGGATCTACACACAGGAACTAATTTACAATGAAGAACAAAAGGGTAGTTTCTTTCTTTAAAAAATACTTACCTACTATTTTTAAATTTGTATGTATGTGTGGTCCGAATGAATTTATGTGTACCCGGTGCACAGAGGTATCAATGGAGGTCAGAGGGTCTCAGATCCCCTGGGACTGGAGTTGCAGGCAGTGTGGGTGCTGGAACTGAACCCAGATCCTCTGAAGAGCAGTGAGTGTTAATAACTGCTGAGCCATCCCACAGCATCCCCATAAGGTGACTATATAAAAAAATATAGTCAGAGGTAGAGTCCCAGGACTGAGACGGGATGGTAAATATAGGGTCAGCATGGACTACAATCTGAGACAGTATTTTGAAAACTAAAAAAAAAAAAAAAAATCAAAATAGGAAACCAGTGCCAGCAAGTATAACACCCATGCACACAAACACACACACCACCAACACACACTACAGACACACAAACAGGTATACCACACACATACCACATATACCATACACACACAACACACATACTACAGACACACAAATATGCATACCACACACATACATACCACACATACACATATGTACGTACCACACACACACCACATACACACACACCACATGACACAAATAACACACATATAATACGTACCACACACACACCACATACACACACACCACATGACACAAATAACACACATATAATACACATGCAGATCACACACACTACATACATACATACCAACACACACACCACTCATACCATACACACACCAAACACACTACACACATACAATATACACATACTACACAACCACACATACACACAACACATTCACACATACATACACAAACATTTCTCTGTCTCTCCCTCTCCCTCTCCTCTCTCTGTCTCTCTGTCTCTGTCTCTCTCTGTCTCTGTCTCTCTCTGTCTCTCTGTCTCTCTGTCTCTCTCTCTCTCTCTCTCACACACACACACACACACACACACACACACACACACACACACACTTCTTCCTCGAAGCATGATCTGAAATGATCAACCCTAAGCCAAGCACAGCTCCATCGCTATAGCAGTCTGGGCTGTTTATTGGCTTCAGATAGTTTGTTTTCGTTTTGTTTTCTGGTGGCATTGACACTCTGTCTGGCTATCGATGTTTCAGATATTTAGCAGAGATTCGGCCTCACATCTCTTTGATTGTCCCACCTCAGAGGAGAGCAATTTAGACCCGCAATTCTCAGGATTCTCTGCCTCAGCTCTCCGATCCAACAGCAGCTTGACATGGCTTAGACTCAAAATGAAACTACATTTGGCTGCCCACTTTGTACTGGGATTTCAGAATGCTACTTTTACTTCTGTTACTTTTTGAAATCTGATCTTAGTATTAACTGCCTAGCTCTATCCAAGTCTCCAATATGGCAATGTCTGGAGTTTTGACTCAATGCGACAAATGATTTCATTTATTTGTAAGACAGATATATATTTAATGTCTACTACTTCAGGCACTATCCTGTGTATACAACATAAAGAAAACATTTTAAAAGGCAACATTTCTACCCAAATAGCTTTATGCTAGGAACGCACATTTCTACAAAAAGTCACAGTACTGGAATTACTTATCCTGGAATTAGATGGCCAAAACCTTCAATAATGTCTCTCTCTCTCTCTCTCTCTCTCTCTCTCTCTCTCTCTCTCTCTCTCTCTCTCTCTCTGTGTGTGTGTGTGTGTGTGTCAAATGATAATGATGAAAAACAAAGCTTCTGCATTTCTAGCACAGATCCTCTTCTATTAGCTCTCAAAGACAATAAATACTTTTTAAAAAAGTACTAGACCTATATACAAAACTTAATTCAGCAGATGGTACTTATGTGTGAGTGTGTGTGTTGAACAATAAAAATTCAAAGAAATGAGGCCATCAATGTGAGAGTGGGTAGGGATAGGAGAGGTTGAGGGGAAGGCACATGGGGGGACCAAAGGGAGGAAGAGGGAGAGGTGAGGTAATCTCATTAGAATCTAATTAAAAATCCATTTAAAACAAAAGTATACACTTTTTAAAAAGAGAACAATACTAGAGTACATTTCAACAGTGCCTTGTCTGTCAGTGGCCATCAATGGTTTCCTTTAGCTAGAATCAGTGACTTCTCTCAGCCTTCATCCTGAAGATCTTGGGGATGTGTGAGAGAACTCGAGCTCTCTGCTGGGACTCCAGCTACTTGGGTGTAAGCCACACAATGCAGTGTGTGCACTTGCTAAATGCTATTTCCTACTCTAATTTCCAACCACACGACTGCGACTTTCCTCTTGGGTGCTGTCCTGTTGGACCTTTCTGCTGTCTTGTTCTTACCCTGACTTCTGCAGAAGTTCTCTTTGGTACCGTGTACTTCTCCCTAAATTCCCACCAGCACTGCTAACTAGACTCTCTGAACATCGGGACTGGTACTACACCCAGGGTTCTAATATCATTATTTCTACATTTTGTATTTTTAGCAGCCTATAGGCTGCTAAAATATTTGCTGTTACCTTTACATAACACATCAAAGCAATTCAGCATTTCTGTCCCCAAGCAATCTTTCTTTACATGAAAGTGTTCTGGGAAGTGGAAAGAACCTTGAAGACTTAAGAAAAAGAGGACAACAGAGACACACAGAGAAATGACGCCCAAAAGGGCTGGGGCGGGGGGTGGGGTGGGGTGAGTGAAGAAAGGAACAGCTGGAATGGTGAGTGATTCAGATGCCAGGGACTCCGAGCCAGGTTAGGGATGTGTGGTCCTATTCAAAACCTACTGGTGAACACTGAGTGAAGGGTACTGGCTGTATCAGGAACTATCTCTGAGAAAACCGACTCATGGAGAGTTAGTTGGTGGAAGGGTGTGGTGGAAGGGTGCTGCCATCTGTGCTGCTCAGTGAGGAGCACTGAGAACACATAGAACCCTCTGTGCTGTAGCTGGGTTCCATGCTTGATGCTATGTGCTATGTCATGCTTTGTAAAGTGGTCCATGAGGCAGGTATTCCTTCATTGATCTCTGTGCAGGGTCCTGAGGCCAAGGAGCCTCAACTGGCACTAAGTTCCTTTCCAGAGAGAATATTCCAGTCCGGAGTTTTGTGTCTTTAATTTGTATTGCTATAGGCTATGGAGATTCTTACCACCACTCACTTCAAAATGGACCCAGGAAGGAGGAGGCAGATCAATTCAGCATTTTTCTCCCCGAGTGATCTTTCTTTCCATAAAAGTGTTCCAGGCAGTGGGAAGAACCTGAAGGCTTGAGGACAAGAGGGCAACAAAGCCACACAGAGAAATTACACCAAAGAACAAGAGGGCATAGTGGGGACGGACATAATCAAAGTACATTATATAAATGTATGACAGTGTCATAATAACACTCGTATTTGTGCAGTTCACAAACTCTAATACAAAAGTTGGCAGATGAACACAATCTATGCAAAACATGTTTAAAAACAATTTTCAACCACCACACTAGTGAAAGTATTGAAGCTGTTATTTGGGCCTATTGTGTGAGCAAGGCTTATTAGAACAGATTAGAATGATTTTAATAAGATAGACACCGTAGACTAGTTCAGAAGGCACAGAACCAGGTGTGTCCTGATGCTAAAGACAAAATACTCGGGGCGGTTATTATGAACATCCACATCCTGCCTCTCAGCTCATCTACCTGTGTATCACTGAAACCGCACATGACACCAGGGAGACAAGAAATCACTGGAAGGAAAAGCCTGGAACACAGCCCTCCCCATGCAACTGAGATTATGCAGCCCAAGGAAAACTCTAAGAAGACTTAACTAAAGCCAAATAGGCAATGCAGAAACACCATAGCCTCAATGGTGGCAAAAGAGCCACAAAATTTAATACATATTTGTTCACCGAAACTCCCCAAGTTTCTATAAAGTGAAAATGAAATAAACAACATTTCTTTATAGGGGCACAATGATTTTTTTTTAAAAAATAACTATTTCACAATATTTTCTATTTAAATAGAAAATAAAAATGCGGCCATCTTTCCCATGTGATTAGAAAGCCCCATTGCTACATAGGAAAAGAAATTAGAAAGTTAAACTATGAAGTTTCTAATAAACAACAAACGCTACCTATCAGGCACCAGCGGCTATAATTAAAGCAATAATCAAAGGGAAATATACAATTTTATATATTTATATATATACTTCTTTAAAGATTTTTGGTTCATTTGATTTGTGTTGAGCTGAAAATGAGGTTTTCAAGTCTCCCATTTCCTTTAAACTTGTCTCTTCTGCTGCTTAGAATTGTAAATTTAAATATAATAAAATTAGAGCTAATTTAAAAGAATACATAACTCACCAGTGAATTTACTGTGAATATCCTTGTGGTGGTAGAGTCAAGAGTGAAATTTGAGGAATAAAACTCGGCTTGACATAAACATAATTTTGTTACGGTATCCCACAGAAAAACAATGCAGTTTGTTAATGGGATTATAATGGTTCATTATTATTAATAAAATGTAAGTATCTTGAACTGTTAAACGGACATAGAAAATACTACTCATTCCAAGATTGGGGAGGAGAAGAAGTCAGTGCTCTGGCCGAAGACCACAGAAATGCCTGTGACAAACTGTGAGACTAGTCTAAAATGTTGAGTAGGAAAGAGAGGAAGGAGGCAGACGGATCCCAGTCCCCTGATGGGCAGTAGCAGAGGCAGCAATGTCGGCAGTGGACAGGGAGCCTGGACAGCCTCACAGTCAGGCTCCAATACGCAGCCACTGTCAACAGGATGGCAAGCGAGTAGAGCTTCCCGGCTCACGACCTCGGCCACCATGCCTATTGTGTTTGAAAGCATGTGAAAGACCACTACTCAAGTAAGAATGAGTGTGCGGACAAGCCCAATTTGACAGGGAGTCTTTCCATTTGCTGTGGAGCCCTCAGAAATCCCCACCCCCATCCCGACGACAATGCTAGCTTCCCCTTTCTTGGATCACACAACCAAACGAATAATACATTCCTTAATTCCTAACAAGGAAAGTGACTCATACAGATTTTGCATTAGGGTTAAAAAAAAATCTGACAGCCAAGATGTTTCAATGGGTCCTGAAGGTCCGATGAGTAATTCTGTCAGTGCAGGAAGATGCGGCTTCCTGACAGACAGGAAACCTTCACTGTGATTTAAATACAAGTTTGAATACATACTGCTGCTCTCTGGCATTGTACTTTATCAAAACTTTGAAAGCCTGTGGAGGCCCCTGTTTTTTCTACCCTAGTGCTGGAGGCATAGGAGGGCTGCAGCAGAGACTAAAGGCAAGGGGCACAGAGATGGGAAGGAGAGAGCTTTGTGAGGATGCGGAGGAGGGTGTGGTACTGATGCCTTTCAAGGGAAAGAGCTGGCCATGCTCCGGGTTTGTCTCCTACTCTAGCTCCCCATCCTACCGAGAAGACAGAGCTCATAAAGGACGTTTAAAAACTGAGCACAGAAGATCCTCATGTGGTCCTTCGGACACAAGCTTTGGACACAAGCTTCCTAGATGTTTCACATCTGTGACCATTTTATGCCAGAAATGATTTTACTTTATGCCAGGTATTTTAAATTGGTATCCAAGCCAAACATTTACTGATGGCAAATTACGAGGAAAATTTAAAATGATTTCTTTACTACAAATGTATAATTTTTACTCCTTCCTTTACCTCCTGGAAAATTTTTAAAAGAAATTCTTTGTGTGTGTATAGTTTACTATTTATTAAAGATTAGGTCAAATTTGTTTACTAATGAGATGAATATGATTATTGATCTTATGTAAAGAATTAAATGTTGGCTGAATATTTAGTATGGCAGGAAGTGGGCTTCTTCAGTGTTTTCTAGAATTGACCAATATTTTCATTTCACTCGTCAATGCCGAGATCACTGCCACACATGCTTGTGCTGTAAAAAATGGCACAAGTTTGTTTAGGGCCATTTCAGAAACTGTGAGAAACTTTATCCTAACTCTAAGCCAAAATTCACTGAGGAATCCTGTTTTCATGATATGAAAGTCAGCAACTCAAACAGCAATTTTAAAAATCAAACATTCTACCACAGTGCAATCCAATGGTATACTAATTTGATATTTACATACTGGGAGATGATGGTAGGAACATATTGGAAGTCTTTGTTTTCTGTAATTAAACCAGCATGTTTCTCTAAGAACAGAAAGCTTTGTACAATAAAAACTTTGCAATTCTTGCATACAATGAATCTGAGCCAAGGTGTCTCAGGTAGCATGTGTGCTTTGACGGCATGCCTAGAGAAAAGTGTGGTTGTTTGTGTTCAGGACCAAGGTCAGCAGTGAAGTCACATGATAAGACAGGGGCCTGTGCGGCCAGAAGCAGCAGCCCGCTTTATACACAGTTACCTTCAGATACAGTTTTGGACATTGTGTATTGAGTACTGAGAAACATTTTACTTGTGACAGTGTTTTCATGACCAGTAAATTTCCTACAGTGTCTGCAAGTCACAGTTTGAGACTCCGGGGACAAATGTAACAGAATCTATCTAGAAAACAAGGGGTAACTCCGAGGTCTTGCATGATCTCATAGCAAATTGTTTTCATCCTAACACTTTTTATTAGTGATGCCTGGAGAGCTGGTGGTGTAACATAAATTATGTGGGTAAACTGTCATGTGCCACTGAAGCTCACTGAGATTGAACTCTGATAGCAAGAAGGGCTCTCTTATCCCAGACTCCAGCGTGTTTATTTCATGCGCCTTCCAGGACCCCACCCCGACCCCTGTCCTGGGGCAGGCTAGCCCTCCGGCCCTATAGCAGTGAGAAAGGAACAGCAAAGCGCTAAGGGTATTACAAACATTGTGCCCTTGAGAACGGTGAGAGGAAAAAAACTTTTCCAAAGAGGTTACTATTGTTTACCCTATGGTAGATCAATGCCTGCAGTAGGAACCAGAAGCTGGAAGTTCATCCATGGAGAGAACACCCTGCCTGGAGACTCCCAGGAGCTCCTGTATGACTGTGTCAGCTGGCTTCCCCAGCCATTCCTGCTGGATGTCATAAATGCCAATTTGATGTTACTTTTCTCTGCTCTCAATTGGGCTACTCCTCCATCTGTTTGGTGTTGTAAGCACTTGACTTGATGACCCATTACAGTCTAGCTGCTGCTTAGCATGTTTGGCATTTGCTTGCTATGTACTTAAAAAAAATCCATTCATTCGAGACCGGAAGTATGGCTATCTCATATCATTCTTCTTGTAGTACACGTGGCTTCCTCATTTTATAAGGAAAGAAAGGGACAGCAAGTGAGTGCAGAGGGCAAAGGGCACTGACCATGGTTTCCAAAGTGCATGGTACAACCAGGTTGGAGAGATGGCTCGGTAGCTAAGAACACTGGCTGCTGGCGATAGTTTTATGTCAATCTGACTCAAGTCAGAATGATCTGGATAAAGGGAGCCTCAGTTGAGTAAATGCTCATACCAGGTCGTTCTGAAGGCAAGCCTGCAATGCATTTCTTAAGTAGTGATTGATGTGGGAGGGCCCCGTCCATTGTGGGTGGTGTCACCACTGGGCAGGTGGTCCTGGGCTGAGCAAGCCTGGAAGGGCAAGAAAGTAGAAAGTGCTCTTCCACTGTCTCTGCATCAGTTCCCACCTCCAGGTTCCTGATTTGAGTTCCTGCTCTGACTACCTTGGATGATGGCTATAAGCTGTAATAAGAAATAAACCCTGTCCTCCCAAGTTGCTTCTGCTTGTGGTATTTTACCACAGTAATAGGAAAGTTAACCAAGACACTGATCTGCTACAGGACCGGAATTCAGGTCTCAGAATTTATGTGGCCCCTAAAAGATAGTCTGTAACTCCAGTTTCAGAGGATCCAGTGCCCTCTTCTGGCCTTCATTGGCACTGCATGCACATGGTACACAGACTTCCATGCAGGTTAAAGACCCAGACATATAAATATTTCTTATATTAAAATTGCACAGCACTTCATAAAAATTGTGGACTAGAAAACTGTATATGATCAGATTCCAATTAAAGAATGTGCTACATGTATGTACACTGATATTTTTAGAGAAGAGAGCAGAAGAAAATATTCCAAAATATTGATTATGATAGTAAGCCATTGGATTGGATTGTGAAAACATTCTGTTTCCTTAGTTTATAAGACTATGTACCTGATAACTATTCTGCAAGAGGAATGAATTGCTCTTATACCTGAGGAAAAACATTTTAAATATAAAATTTATATTATAAAAAATAAACATTTTACTCTACAAAGTACTTTCAGCTACCTCTTTCACTCCTTATTACAAAATAATATGAATGGCTCAAACTACACAGAAAATAACTGTAGGACATCATAGACCAAGAAAAAAATGCCCTTACCTTAAAGTAACGATGTCCATGAACTTAAACTGTATGGCGTGGAACACTGTAAAAATATACAGCTGTGTCATCAATAGACGAATTACCCTCAGAGGTAGCCAAGGAGTCGGGGTGGCTTTACAATGACTACAAAGAAAACCTGACAATAAAATCACCTTAAATATCTGACTCTGCAAAAAAGATATTATCCCCTGTCCTGGAGGAGCAGTATGTAATTGAAAAGCCCTGTGGCCTAACTAGCACATCTTCAGTGTGAGAGACGGCCCCCTGCACGATAAAGCAAGATGGGAAGCATTTAAGTACATTTTAATGTCCCAAAGTCAATGGCTGCTGGGAGTGGGATGGTGACTCTCACTTGCTAACACATTTTAAGTTTTTTTTAAAAAATAAAACCTCCAGTAGGAGATGTGGAGTTGTAATTAGGGTAGCTAGGGACTGTGGCTGGGAGGCAACTAGGGAGCTTCCAAACCGAGTTGCTGAGTGAATGGAATCACGTGACCAGAGCATCATCTGCATCCCTTGTAGTAACATGTAGCTACATTCAAAAGGACCTGCCAGGCTGGGAAGAATCCATTTTGAACTTGAATTTGAGCATTCTGTTCATGATACAACAAGCCAAGCATAAACTGATGCTTCCATTTTTTTCACACCTAGCACCAAGAAGGATACAAAAAGATTGAAGTGTAGCACAAGTGAACAAACACGCTCATAATCACAGGCAAGAAAGACATATCTCAGGACCAAAATGGGGATTCTTTAGATTTCCAAACATAACCCAAAACGGAGCCCAACGTGGATGTTGTGGTTGACCATAGAATGGGGCTTTCAGAAAGTGTGGCCTTGTTGGAAAAAGTGTGTCATTGTGGCGGTAGGCCTTGAGGTTTCCTCCGATGCTCAGCTCTGCCCAGTGTGGATGATAGTCTTCTCCTGGCTGCCTGCAGAAGACAGTCCCTCCCCACCCCCCTAGTTGCCTGCAGACCAAGATGTAGATAGAACTCTTGGCTCCTCCAGCACCAGGTCTGCCTGTATACCACTGCTTCCCACCAAGATGATAATGGAGTGAACCTCTAAAACTGTAAGCTAGCCCCAAACTAAATGTTTGCCTTTATTGGTGATGGTGTCTCTTCACAGCAGTGAAACTCTTACTAAGAAAGTGGGGAACAGAGCCAATATTTTCTGCTTGAGTTGGGCTCAGGCCAACCTCACAAAACTGGGAGTTGAGTGACCATATGCCTTAGTTAGGGCTTCTATTGCTGTGATAAAACATAACCAAAAGCAACTTGGAGAGGGAAGGATTTATTCACCTTACACTTCCATATCACTGTTCATCATTGAAAGAAGTCAGGGCAGGAATTCAGACAGGGAAGGAACATGCAGGCAGAAGCTGATGCAGAGGCCATGGACAGGTACTGCTTACTGGCTTGCTCCTGGTGGCTTGCTCAGCCTGCTTTCTTCTAGAACTCAGGACCACCAACCCAAGGATGGCACCACCCACAATGAGCTGGATGCTCCAGCACTAATTACCAATTAATAAAATGCCCTATAGACTTGCCTACAGCCCAATCTTATAGAGGTATTTTCTTAATTGAGACTCCCTCCTCTCAGGGGACTTTAGCTTATATCAAGTTGACATAAAAATGGCTAGCACACCATACTCATGGGAATGAAGAACAAAGTGTGAGATCTGTCTAGTGATATATGTGATGTTGAGGTCCTGTGTCTAAGCAATGACACATGATACCAAGTCCCACTGAGAGTACAAAGCTTGGAACCACATCATCCATCCAAAGATAAGCCAAGGTAGTGTCAACACAGGGCTGGATACCACCAAGATGGTAGTCTTCACACTACCAGTGGAGAAAGGTAAATACTAACCTAGCTACAAACTCTTAGGTCTACAACTGTGACCCACCAAATACACTGGTGTAAAATTGGCCCAAAGCTTATTGGAGCAACCAATCAGTATGTGATTTGAGTTTGGGCCCACTCCAACACATGACTAAACACAGCATGGCTGATGTTCATTTAAACTCAGAGACTGTGGTAGCATGCACTGGACCTACATGGGTCTAATACCAGAGTGAATCCTAGCACCGAAAGGCAACAAAGTGTAACATGGCCCCATCCCTAAGCTAGGCACCATCTTCAATTAATAGCCACTTTCAAATGAAAATAGTTTTCTCCAAGGGAATCTTCTTGGAGAAACAACCATTCTTAAGGGTAGTCCCCATGCCCAGCAATAGATGGCCAACACAAAATGAACTCAACAGCATCCATGGAGGTTCTTGGTCTCATAACGTTAAGTCAGGGCACTGGTTTTAAACCTTACATAAGTACCAGAGCTTCCAGTTTTGTGTTTTTATGACATTTCTCTGTGTGCAAATGTGCATGCCTGCATCCATAGATGTTTCTTATGATTTTCCTTTGGCTCTTTTTGTTTGGTTATTTTGTCGTATTTCAATTCTTTTTTTTTTTTTTAATCTCATCTTATTTTATTTTTATCCCCTAGATGCCTGCTTGTTTTCTAAGGAGAGATAGAAAGGGGAAGTGGGAAGGAATTGGGAGAAGTAAAGGGAGAAGAAATCACAATCAGGATATACTATATAGAAAAACTTCATTTTCAGAAAAAGAAAATAATGAAAAGAACCTTGGCAGATGGGGAGGAGATGCACTTTCAACCTCTTCGCGCTTGCACGGGAGAGAGACACCATGGGGCAGAGGACACAGAACTCCCGTGGAGAAACAGAGGTAACAAGAGAACCAGAAGCGGGCTAGCATAAATATGGTTTAAAAATACTTTCAATTTCTTCTCTCTCTCTCTCTCTCTCTCTCTCTCTCTCTCTCTCTCGTGTGTGTGTGTGTGTGTTGCAAATACATGTGTTGTATGCATATTGGCATGTGTTGGAGCAGGCATGTGTATAAACCTGTGTGTTTGTGAAGACCTGAGGTTGACATAGGGGCATTTTTCTCAACTGTTCCCTTCTTTATTATGGCTTCGGAGCCTCTAGCCTAAGCCAGAGCTCTTCAGTTCTGTCTAGTGCAGCCCCCCAGCTAGCCCCAACTTTTTTTTTCTGTCTACTGAGGGCTAGGATTACAGGCCTGCTAGACTTTGACTCAAGGAGGCTATATGGACTCAAAGTTGACCTCTCTTTCTGTCTCTATCTCTGTGTCTGTCTGTCTGTCTGTCTGTCTGTCTGTCTCTCTCTCTCTCTTTCTCTCTCTCTTACACACACACAGAGAGAGAGAGAGAGAGAGGGAGAGAGAGAGAGAGAGAGATACAGGAGGTACTTGACACAAGGAAAATAATTGAGATTTATGAATGGAGCATCGGTAGCTATCAATGAGGTACTACCCAGAGTATTTGAAAACAAAGTCTATAGATAGAAGATAGGTAATTACTGTTTTTAAAAAAGGCTGAAGCTAAAAACATAACAAGAGAAACTAACAAATGAAAGACTGAAGCATGATGCGAGACGGACCAGAAAATTCAGCACTCTGAAGCTGGCAGCTGCCCATACCCTAAGAACTATTGGCAGGCAGTGCAGGTCACATAGTGGGGATAGTCCTGAGAGCTCAGGGGATTCAGGCTATGCTGAACACTGTGGGAGCTGGAGAAAGGATGAGATAATTTCACTGGAGAGACCAGAGCACTTTAAGAGCTGGAGTAGCAAACACACCACAAATTGGAATAAATAGAGCAGAAGAGGTATGGACAGGCTCAGGCTGTATATTTAGAAACAGGCAGCTTAGCCTGCAGGACTAAGAAAGGGCTCAGTATCTCTATTTAGGCTTAATGGACAATTTCTTAACGGCTAAGCCCAGTGGGATATATGTCTAGGTGGAGAGGAGAGGACTGTAGGGGTCACCAACTATATTGGGTTAAAGGTTTCAGAATTGGGTTTGTGGCTTATTCTGTAATTCCTTTCTGGAGCTCAAATTCACCATAAAATAGCTCAAAATACCCAGAATCGTATTTGCACAAAGCTTTGCCTGTATGTAGAGAATTTGCTCTCTGGATACCCAGTCTAAAAGTCGTCTCAAATTGGAGCTTTGCAGACTGCTTCTGTGTATAGTATGAACACCTGGAGAATCAAAAGTTGAAGCCTGATGCTTCACTTTAGGAATTTTTACTGAATACTTCAGAAATGGGGTACCAGTTATAGCTCCATCTCTGTTTAATGGCTTGATCTTGGTGAAACATGACAGCCTCTCTACCTCTCTGTTAGGATTATGATGGGTTCCAAGTGCAAGGCTTTGACTCTATTGACTGTGGTATGGTAACAGTGCCTAAGTGCAGCCAGTGGAAGCAGGTATGCTGTGTGATCTGGCTTCTCATGGCTGTTTATATTGGTGGAGTGTCAAGTGGCCCAATGGGGTTTTCTCAATGTAGGGTTCATCTTGAGGGCATTGGGCAGAGGATTATGGAGCTCACTCAGCTTCCGAGTGTTCCACCAGAGAGCTGTGAGCTGTGAGAAGAGAGCCCCCTAGGTGATGGAGAGCAGGCAGGAAAGTCGCATGATTGGTTACAGAGCGTATTAGTAGACTGAATGCTGGTTTGGGGTGATTCAAAAACACTGGGCAGAGTCTACAAGGGAGGTTTAGAACTCCTTACTAGCCCAGGGGTGGAAGCTTTCTGTCCAGCAGGATTGAACTGTACGTGCAGATGGAAGTCAGTTTAAGCTGGATAGGAGTTGGAGTGTTGCAGGGCTGCCTCAGGGGATGCATGAAGGTGGGAGGCATGGAAACAGCTTGGCTCAGCATCCTGAAGATGTAAGTGCCTCGGGGTAAAATGCTGATTTACTGGCAAGGCAAAGGGCTGCCACCTAAGAGTTCATGTCACTAATTGCTTATGGCTCCGCTGAGGTAACAGAAAATTCAACAACTTTAATAGAAACTTCTTAAGTTTTTTTGTTGTTTTTCCAGTTATTCTGCCATCAGGATAACATGTCGTTGTTGTTGCTGATTTATTATTATTATTATTATTATTATTATTATTATTATTATTATTATTATTATTATTGAGAGAATGACTTGAGTTTCCTTGACTATCGTTGCTCAGGGGGATGGGGTATATTTTCCTCAGCCAGACCAAAGATCTGACTAAGGACCCTGCAGAGATAGACTTGAAGAAGGGACAGTGTTGACAGTCACACAAAGAACTCAGCCTGTAGAAATCCCAGGTATCATGAAGTCCAACAAGCTTTTTGTACACTTCTAATCCCAGCCCTCAAGGGTTAAAAAGGGTTAAAAGTTTGAGGTTATCCTGGGCTATATAGAAACCTTTCCTATAAGTAAACAAATAATTTCCCATATTTAAAATAAGTTATATAAAGTAGAGCACAGTGGTATATACACTTGTGAATGTAGCATTCTGAAGGCTGAGACAGTAGCAATGAAGTGCTAATGCTAGCCTGGGCTACATTACTAGTTTTGGGCTAGCCTATGCTACATAATGAGACTTTCCAGACCACCTACCTGGATACATTTGATGTGCAAAATCACTTCAGTTCAAGAAAAGGGTAGGAGGTGTGAGTGGGATTAAAAGATACTGTGAGTGTGCATCCGGGACCCAGGCTACATCAAGTCCAGTCTCACAAAGTCCCAGTTTGCTACATAATGCCACCACTCCTTACTTTCCTTCCATGGGAAAAAGCAACAATTCTAGAGAGCAAGGCCATCGTCCATCTGTGAAAATGCAGGAGGATACCAAGGAAAATGTCCATTCATGAATTGAACAGCATCCCTGCTGCATTACTGATGGAGCTGATCTCTCTTCCTCCATCAGACTGGGCACCAGGATGACTCTGGATACATCCCAAAGCACTGCCCACAAGAGTGTGGAGAAAGAAAACACATTGTGGGTGGAGCAATCTGTGCTTGTGATACCACTCTGCCTGGGGCTCTTCCAGTGTTTGTCAATACTTCCCTGGATCAAACCGTCAGCCTCTTCTCCCATTGACTCACAATGTGCCCAACTCAGTGTTTCTACGTTATAATTCTCAACCGCACTCTTTATTTCATTTCTTATGCTATTCCTGGTTATGTAAAAGCTGTGCAAATGAGATATGTTCATTTCTTTCAAAAGTACCACATAGCTAGGATGTGTTCTTCATGGTCACCTGTGTATCCAGAATAGCACAGTGGTTGGCAAACTGTAGTCTATGAGCTAACTCTGGTCTTCTGTCTGTTTCTCTAAGGACCTAGACTTAAGCATGGCTTCTCAATATTTTCAAACCATTGGAAGAAAATCAAAAGATGTTTCAAGACGTGTGAAAATTGTATGAAATTCAGATTTCAGTGCTCATAAATAAAGTTTTATTGGCTCATAGCTGTTCGTTTATGTATCATCTGCTTATGGTGCCTTCCTGTTGCCATGGTAAAAGTGAGCAGTTATGACTGAGCAAAGGGCAGAGAAGGGTCATTTGAAGGTTCACAGATGTGTCAAGGATTAAACTCAGATCTTTTAAACTCATGCAGGAATATTCTTTACTTGTTGAATTTCTCCAAAATGGCAAAAAAAAAAAAAAAGACTATAAAAAATCATGACCTAAGATCTAACCTGACCCCGAACACCCACAGTAGCTTTTTTCTAGATATCCTTGCTAGGTAAATATCACAAGGACCCAAGATAAAAGATGCTTCGTTAAGAGCCACTCTGTACACCTCCCTGAGAAAAGACAGTTTAAGGGGTAAAAGCATTTTAGCTGCAAAGAGTCCAATATGCCCAGTCTCTTCCCCAGTTGAATTTGGTTTCCATTTTGTTACAAAATGCAATAACCTCAGGAGGTGTGAATCTGGTGTCACGTGGCTCTGCTCTCAGACCCTACTTTTGTTCATGTTCCCATTCCCAGCATGGGAACAAAGCCAGGGAACCCACGGTGACAATTGTCCCTGGATTAGCCAGCCTTGCCTGGCTCGCCCTCTCCAACAGGAGCTGTACTAAGATGAAAATACCTGTTTATTCAACTCTCTTGAAATTCAGCGAATCCTCCTTTCAGGCACCGCTGTTGGGGTATTCTGACATATTTCACTTCGACCAATAAATACATGGACTGTGCCAGACAATCAGTAGGATGGAGCGGGGTTGTAGGAGAAAGCTATGGAAAAAAAATAATCTCCAGTCCAAACAAAACAGATGTGCTTGAGTTGATAGTTTTAATCTTATAAACATTCAAGGGCCTTCAGTTGTTATGAAGTGGATTTCCTATATTGCTTCAAAACCTACATAGTGAAAACCCCCACTCCAATGTGCTGGAACTTGAAAGTGTGATATGAGGGAAACAATTAGGTTTAGATGAAGCCACTCAAACAGTGTCCCTGTGAAGTAATTAGGACCTTTATAAGGCTAAGATGAGAAACCAGGACACACACAGATTGTTGTCTACAAGCCAGGGAGAGGTGCTTCTCCTGGACTGCTCTAAGATCCCAGACATCCTGGTTCCCAAAACTCCAGGAAATCAATATCCACTGTTTAAGCTATCTAGGCTGTGGTGCTTTGCCTCAGCTGAGACACACCCACACACCAGAACTGCAAGTCACTTCCATAGACGCTCTTTGAAGGCTTTCGAGATGCTACCTTCCTGGCCCACTGGCAAAATGAAGACTTCTGATGATCTTATGAAATTTGTTCCCTGTGAGTCTGCTTTGACAATTTGGGTTCCATTCTTAGGGTCCCAGAGTGGAACCTTTCCTTTCCACTGCATGCCACCCCTATCCACGCTGTTGTCTCTTCTCACCAGACTTCTCTGTGCAGACCCACATAAGTTCATACTTCCAGTCATTCTTCTTATGATGTGTTTTTTTCCACCAAAACTTTTGCCAAATGGTGGACACTTACCTCATTTTCCCTCCCTCATCTATCAGAGAGAAGGAGGTGGGAATTTAAGTAAAACTCTCCCAGATAAGTACAATCAGGATAAGTTCTTTTCAGTTTGGATCCAAATAGTTCCCTCTCAGAAATGTCATAAAGGATGCTACTTTTGGGTTAACAGTAAGAAAAGGAAGAGGGCAGAAATCCTGGAAGGAAATGGGAATCTAGTTGAATCAACCTAGGTCTTAGGTCTTGTTAATACATTTGAAATTTTTTAAGTGTAATGAGAATACTCGTAATCAGAAAGTAAAGACAGCACCAGACTCTGTCTGGGAGTTCCCTGGGATTACAGTGGGCGTTCCTTGTGGGAAGACCTGGTAGAGCTGAAAGAAAATGAGTTCATCCTTGAGACAGTTCAGTAGTTATGATAGAGATCCGCCATGCCTGAACTATTTGAACTCTGACCTTTAACAAACAAACAAACAAAAAATCCACCAAACCCTCATCTAGTTCATTGTTTCCTGCTCCCTATGTCTGTGACACTCCCCCAAGTATGTTGGGAGCCATTCCTCACACCAGACACTCTTGCTAGAAACCTACAGTGCTCAACAGTCTCCAACAAGGCCCAAAGCACTGCATCTGCTCAGCTTCGTTTAGCTCAGCCTTCCTCCAGCTCGCTTGACCCTATCAGCATTCCGTGGAGTGTAAGAGCACACTGAGCAAAACACCAATCTCGTGGCTTATTACTGTTCTTTGAATTGATTTTCTTTCCCTTTTTTTCTCTAAGCCTATAGACAAACCTTGCTTAGATTTTCCAGCCCAGGACAGCTTTGCTCGTGACATCTGAGGAAAGAGACATGGCTTTTGTCTTAGGCCCTGGTGGTGGAGGGGAACACAGCCCCCTCGGTAAGGAGATGGTCACAGTAGGAATTGGGGAGCACTCTCACAGTAGGAGAAGAAGTTGCCTCTAGTATCATCTGACTGTTCCTTTCTAATTGGACCATCTCTACATGTATAAAAAACATCAGGTCCATCTTAAAAACAATCAAACAGACAAACAAACAAACAAGACACAACTCCTGGAACCCCACTGCATCTAGCTTCTACCCATTTCTCTGTTGACATTTAGAATTCCTCTGGAGTGTCATCTATAGCTATTTCCCTCAGCTCCCACTTCTTACCCTCTCCTGAATCCTAATCCTGAGATCTCTTCCGCTACCCTCTTGAAGCTATCTTCTATCAATATCACTATGACCTCCTGGAAATAAGTCCAATAGTGAAAGCTCCTAGTTTGTTGTACTTCAAGTATCTGTACCAATCTACAGAATTGATTTTCTCTTCCTCCAGATGCCTTTCCCTTGGCTTCTAGGCTACTCTATCCTTTGGGTCTCCTGCTGGATCCTTCTGCTGCTGGGCTCCTTCACCTCACCTTAGCTTGGAACCCTTTAAGCCCTTGCTCCAAGATTTCACATAAACTGCATCTTTTCACACTCCCCTAAATACCAAGTGGATATTGATGACACCCACATTTATGCTTCCATCTTTTGTTTGGAATGGTTTCTCTCTAAATCTACTTGGCTAACTTCATCAGTGAGGCCCACCTGGACCACCCTCTATATGTGTTTATATAAATCACACCCATCCCTGGTCCCTGCTGCCTAGGTTGTTCTGCCTTGACTTCTGTTCTTCGCAGAACTCAGCACCACCTGACATTCTCTGCATCCGTTTGGGTATGATCTGTCTCCTACTCCTGGAGTATATGCTTCATGAAGGTGTGGGAGGTTCTGTTGCTTATTTAGAAATGTGTGCGTGTGTGTGTCACAGAGCAGTGGTCCTATAAATGCAATTCTCTTGGTATTTTTGTAATTAACAACTAACTTTTAATGGAAAGTGATCACTGGCTCCTTGGTGTCAGGCTAGGCTCTTTCCAATGCCTCTTGTTACTGATACCATGAAAACCCATTATGACTGTAAAAATGTATACATTATTTTAAAGAGATATATTACTATGCAGCTCAGTCTGGCCTTGAGCTCATGAACCTCCTCCAACTCCCTACATTCTGGAATTACAAATATGAATCACCTTGTTTCTCCTAAGATGCTTGCTCTTAAACTGGCAACACTCTCTCCTGAGGCCTGATCTGAGAGGAGTCTTATTTTAGTCATCGTAACCCTTACTTGGATGGCATCTTGCTCATCTCTTTACACTACAATTGCTAAGAAGTGTGTATTTGGGGAGTTTTTGAGGTATCCTAATATCTACTGGCTGCATCTTCTGTAGTGACATTTCTACTTTTTAGTACCCATGCTTTCTCTGGGTGAACAGTTCTATTTGGGCCACTCTTGGTGGAACCCAGTCCAAATCACTATAAAAATACCATGTTGGCCAAATATCATTGCACAGCAGCAAGGGGGAGAGTGCAGGGCCCACAGATGATGGAAGTTATACCAATGGTTCTTTAGAGCTTCGTTCCCTCATTCCTCCATTACCAAAGTGAATAATACTTAACAGTACAGAATCCTAAACTTGAATGGCATCTTAAATATAATTTCATTCCATCATCTTGTATTTATGCATCAGCCCCTAAGGTATCTGTGACAGATAGGTCACCTTCAGTGAGCCCCTTTATTACCAGAACACTTATTTTCTCATACTCAATTATACTAAAACTAGCCTCACTTGATGCTCTACACTGCAGCCCTGGTTTTGCCTGGACACATTTCCTGAGTTATTCTCATCTTGCCTTTACTTGTCAGGTTTGCAAATATGCCTATGCATATAGGAAGAGATTTATTTTGTGTATTCATGTTGCCCGAGATACCAGCATAACTTTAGTGCCTATTACAGTAAACATAGGATAGCAAACCATGGCTATTGATTCCACAGGCTGCAACAGAGGATCTGAAGCACACTGCTATCACCAGGGTATGGATGGGGACACCAAGGCCTGTGGGTGACAGATGACTCACCGATGGCACCGTGGACAAGTGATTGGAGGCCGTTTATCCTTGGCTCTGACTTGGTCTCCCTAATGTGTTGCACACTCCAGAAAAAAAGCTATTACACTAACGACTCCAAAAACATTAGAATTCCCATTATTGAGAAAGATGTATTTTCATTTAAAGGGTTGCATTCTCCTTAGATGAGTTCTACTTTCTGCTTTTTTTTTTTTTATTTGAACCCTGTGTTTATTATTTCCACTCCATTGCTGGTCTGATAAAGCTAAACTTTCACTCACACCAGCCAGCTGGCTTCCAGGCAGTGGGGGATGGAAGCATTTGGCCAGTTGCAGATAAAGCTTGCTCTCCTATTTGGTCAGCAAACTGTATTTAAACTGACAAGAGCATAGTTCTACAAAAATAAGATCTATTAATTGTCCTGTAGAAGGAAAAGGTCATCGGGCAAACGTTGCCCTGTATCTCATTTCACAGGCAGAGTCTGGGCATCAACATCAAATCATCTCTCTGTAACTAGATTCTGACTCTCAACAATAATTAAAAAAATGACTCTGGATAAAAATCATACTGTAGTTCTGCTTGTGAATTTTGTTACTTGAATATATTTCACGTATTTGAAATAAGCCTGGTGTTGCTGACGCAGTACTTTCTCCAGGACTCTGCTGAAAAATTTATTTGAGGTGTCTGGGATCATTAATTGATTCTTCCATATTCCCTTTGGACCCTATTCCTCAGGCTATATCTCCTAAGGTCGAATGCAACTTTCTTTAACATGACTTCTGCAGGTGAGAAAGGGGCTGGGCCATGAGAGGCTGCCCATCAGAGCCAGTGCAATGCAGATAAAGCCTTCTGGCAGAGGGATGGGGCTGCAGGGATGACTACAAGGAGCTTCAAGGTCAGAATGACAGGAATAGAGGAGAGAGAAGGTTGAAGGAGATATATCAGAAAAGGGGGTCACCTAAGTTCTCTAGCTCTCTAGAAAGTGCACAGGCAGAACCTTTGGCAGGTGAAGGTACACTTCCAGATTTAGCAAACATTTACTGTTTATGTTATGTACCTGTCAGAAAGTAAACATTTTCATACCTGAGAGGCTCATGCTTGTAATCTCAGAACTCAAGAGGCAGAGACAGGAGGACAGTGAGTTTAAGGCCAGCCTGGGCTCTACAATAAGACCCTGTCTCATAACCTTTGAGATGAGTAGAGTTTTAGTTTACTGGTTTCTCATTTGTTCATGTGTTTGCACTTCAAATAGATGGTTATGCATCTCTTTCAGACTCACCCGGAAGAAGGTAAAGTTTGGATAGATGTATAAACGACAGACATCCTAATAGAGTCTTCAACTCTAGTATCAGTGCAGGCTACTTGCTTAAAACCATGAGACTCAGGAGCAGCAGAGTGGGGCATGACACCAAGGTGGGAACTAGGAGGCATGATTTCTCCTTGCCATAGTTGAATATATGCCATAGGCTCATGTATTAACCATATGGCCCTCAGTTGGTGATATTCATTGAGGAGCCTTACTGGAGAAACACAGTCATGGGAACTTTGAGAATCTAATAGCTTTGCCCCACTTCCTGTTCAAGGTCTCTACTTCCTATGTGAGGTTAAGATGTGATCTCAGGTTCCTGCACCCTCTGTGCACTTCTTTACAGGCACCTGGACCTCTAGAAACATAGGGCAAGGTAAACGCCCCCATAAGTTGTTCTTGGTCATGATGCTCCATTACAGCAAGAGAAGAGCAATACCTCTCCTTCTCATTTCCTCTCCCTTGAAATAGGAGAGGGAATTTCTCTTCCTTCTGTTCAATACCTTTATGCTCCCAAGATACTTTTATATCCATCCATTTCCTCCCTAGAATGATGCTATGACTTACCATACCTAATAGTAGCACTGCCTTTAAAAATGAAAGCAGTTTTAAAGTTAAGCTTTTACTAACATGCTCTGCACCTTTCCCCTTCGTTTGTCATTCTGAGTTTGTGGATGGCTGGTCTCATACTTATCCGGGTAATTAGTACAGTCCTTGGTAAGGTTCATTCCTCTCAGATTTCCTGGTCTGGCTCATCTTGGTGGGTGTGTTCACATTTCAAGATTCCAAGCTAAAGACAGACACAGAGCCTCGATTATGGCAATATTTCTCTAGTTCCCAAAGTCAGAATTAGATCATGGAGTCAGCTGACGGGAACCACCCTTATCCACAAATGAACTCTCCCTGCCATCACCCTCCTGACAACCCTACCTGCAGAGTTCCCAGCCTCCACCTGAACTGCTTCTTCCACTGTGGGGTTGTCTATGATAGCAATGCCTCCTGATTCCAATCAGAGAACAAATGGGCAATGAAAGTGGGAGTGGGAGGCACATGGGATTCAACAAGGGGCTGAACTTGATATCAACAAGGAGGAAGTTGTAGTATAAAAAGCAAATGCCTTCCTAGAAGGCAATTTTGCTCTGGATGTGGAGACTTCTATGCTCCCTCATCAGGCCAGTGGACCTTGGAGAGAAAGGAATCAGTACAAACATAAAGCCTAGAGAACAAGACCTTCTTCCCTGCTGGTGCACACAGATTGTGGGTGCCCTGAGCTTAAGTGGGGTGTAATAGCTAACAGGAGCTTCAGGCAGGGCAGGAATGGCAGCAAAGAAGTGGATTCTTATTCTCTTGACATTTCCAGCCCCATGCTGCTTAGTCAAAAGTGTTCTTCCATGACTGTGGTCATCAGTAGTTTTCTGTAAATGAACCTAAAAAACTTTATTAACCCAAATTATTTTTTGAATGCCTGAGCCACAAAGAGGCCTGGAGCTAAACACAGTGCTCAAATGCAATAATAAATTTATCCCAGATGCCTGGCATTTCTCATCCTCTCCTCCTTTTAATTAGTTCTGGCTGCCTTTCCATTTTTAATTGTCCAGGTTTATTTGAGATTTAACATAATAAACTATCTCAATCCCTTTCACATTTCTCCTCAAGAAATCAAATTAGCTAACATGTTCAGTTGCTGACACTTCCTTTCAAGGCATAAGCTTTTCTTTTGGGAAAAAAGGGAGCTTTGAAAAACACAAGTGTAAATGAAAACACAGTTCCCTGGCTCGGGCACTCTTCCTTGTAGGTGCCAGTTGACACATAATCTTCAGCTGGGGCACATGTCACATTGGTACATAAGTACCTGACACTGTGATAACTCCACCACCAAGAACATAACATTTTCCATGAGTGGAGATGTTGAACACTAAACAGAGTGCCCAGGAGTTCAGTGATTTTCCACAATAAATAAACAGCATTTTTTTTAAACCACAAAATGAATTTGTACTGTCTGAGCACAATGGCTTTGGATCCTGCCAAATGTGATTATCTTGATTGATTTACTCCTGCCCTGCAATAACCTGGTTACTTAGCTTTGCAGATCTGGCTGGACTTGCTTTTCCCTCTGGCTAAGTAGAGACAGATCTACTTCTAGCAAGTAAGGCAAATGGTAAGTACTACATTTTGAAGACTAATGGCAACACAACAGGAGCCAGTGCTTCCCTCCTGACTCTATCTTTTTCCAACTACAGTTGACCCTTTCCAGGAAGCTGAACACAGCAACTGTCTTACAAGCTCTGATAATGAGAATCTAGGGGCAGAGTCATTGTCCTTACATTCCTGTGGCTTGTCCTCTACACCTTTGCCCTTCTTCCCTTGGGCCACCAGTCCCTCAGATATCTGCTGACTGTGGCTGGTTCCCTCCAGCCTCTCTTTGTCATGATGATTGTGACAGGAGATTCCAGTGGGTGCCAACATCATTGAGGCTTGATTTATAATCTTAGTTCTGCCCTCTATCAGCTCTGCCTTACCTTACCCCTAAGGCAGTTCTGTTTGCTCCACAGGAGAATCCCCACTCCCTTGACACTAAACACTAAACTGCTAGTCTATTTCCAGCACCCAAAACAATGACAGGTATCAACAAAGGCTTCATGGCTATTTGTCCCTTTCACTCTTGATTCTCCAGCCCCACCCCTTGTTTACAGGCTCACCTAGCTCCTCTCTTGCCTTCTGGGTTCTCCATGGCCAGAAAGCAGGTTCTACCTAGAACAAATGATCTAGAGACTGACTAACATTCTCTTCTTGTGATCAGTCATTTGTCAGGTTCCTCTGAGCCCAGGCAGGTCCCATCTTCCAATTTGTCCCCCACAAGCCCAATTTTAGCAAAAAGCCTATTAAGATAATTCTCCTAGAACTCTCTACTTCCAATATCTGTATCCAATATCAAGCACCTCACCATCTCTATCCACCCTTTAGCAAGACTTCTAGGAGATTAGGTGATCTAGAATTCCCCTCTCCCCCACAACGGTCTCTCTTAATTTCCCATCTACAGATAGCCTCTGCCTCTACAATTTAATTCATCATTATTATTATTACTATTATTATTAGTAGTAGTATTGGTAAATTTTTTTTCAGAACTCTTCTTTCACCTCATAATTACTATTGTCATCAACACCCTGTATCTTGTCACTGTTCCTAATCCCCACTCTACCCTCCTTATAGACCAGGAGACTTAACATCAGGGCTTAGGTACTGTTCTTTCTGTTTCGAATTGCCAGAGCACACAGTAGGTTCTCAGTTCCTGTGCTGCTGACTGTGAGTCAGATGAAGCATTCACAGAAAGAGTGGGTGTGTGCTGAAGGTTTGAAGGGCATCACAAGGCAGCTTATTTTAACATAGGTCTCTAAGCAGTATTTGAACTGCCAACAATACCTTTGGCATTTCACCTTAGGAAGTCGATGTAGTTAGTAGTGCAAAAGATAAGACATACACTTTTAAACCCTTCGGCATTTAGAAACACAAAGGTTCATGTAATGTATGCAACATCCCCTATGTAAAGGAGGCACCAAATGCCAAAGGTATTGGCATTTCACCTTAGGAAGTCGATGTAGTTAGTAGTGCAAAAGATAAGACATACACTTTTAAACCCTTCGGCATTTAGAAACACAAAGGTTCATGTAATGTATGCAACATCCCCTATGTAAAGGAGGCACCATTAAATGACTTCTGCTTGAGAATACCTCATTAGATGGAGATGAAGAGACCCAGACACTGAGGTAAACCTCATGGTATCACAGCCTAGTATGTTATGTCTCAAGATAGTGTGGACAGAAGGAAGAAACATGGGAGTTCTGAGACAGGAGACTGAGTTCCTACTTGGAATTCCTAAGAGGTTCGTTGCAATTGTTGACATGTGCCTTCTCTTTGCATAAATATCTCTGTAGGAAGAGTACATGATGGGAATAGTCAGGCTTTGGAATCATGAGACCCTACGACTATACCCATATCTGACATCTGCATGGCTATAGGCCCTGGGAAAGAGCAAATCTTTCCTCAATTTCCCATTTTATCACATTGAAATCAGCCTTCTTACCACATAAAATGGTGTGATGGTTACACTTCAGTGTGTATACCCCAATACTTAGCACCTATGGGCCCTCAGGGTTTTCAGAGGATCTCCATGACCCAATATAAGTCTGCTTTCTTAGAGTGTTCTACTTGACTTTGGCCTCTATGCTATGTTTAACGTGTCTAGCCAAACTGGGTTAAGTTACCAAGAACCTCCTTAATATATAGACATTCATTTTCTTTTTTACTTATCAATCCTTGCCAGTCCTTGGGGTTTTGTTTTTGTTTTTGTTTTTGTTTTTTTGTTTTGTTTTGTTTGCTTGATACTTTTGGTTCTTGTTTGTTATTTTTAAGTGGAAATGGAACTTTTATCCCAGTGATAATCTGACTATGTAATCCTTACCTGTATCTTTCCTCCCTTCCAGAATTTAAAGACGGTGGTGTGTGTGCCTGTTTCTGGTTGCAACAGATTCATGTTCATAGGCATGTGTCGATTCTTCTTCATTGCTTCTACAGTTGGGCCAGAGAGACTTGTAATTATGTGGTGAATCCAGTCCAAGATTGCACTCTGGGATCCGGTGGGGAAGGAGAGTTGCAGGATCTACCTCAGCACTTAACTTAATACCTTATCTTGGGGGTCAACATGGTGAACTGCAAGGTGGGACTGAGCCAGAATGGAGAAGCTTCTTAGCTCCTGATCAACATTCCACCCATTTCTGAGCAATCAAATCAGCCTTCATTGAGGGAGAGACCTCATTCTGGGAAACTCAAGTTTCTGATCTAAGGTCAACCTCAAAATCAAATCCAGAAGCAATTATAGTAGTGTTTTAAGAACCAAAGTTCAGCTTCAGAGTCTTGCCTTTTCCTTTTCTCCCCCCCCCCCCAAACAACTGGCCTCTACCCTTTGACAAACAAGGTTAGTCTTAGATGAATAGAATGCAATTTTAATTTAAGACCTAAGACTCAGTGATCCTTTCAAGTTGTCATCAGTTTGTCATACATCAATTTGTTTTGTTGAAAAGTCAAGGTAAGCGGGCGTGAGTACTGCCGTGTACTTCCACTTTCATTTATGTATGCGCACAAGCACATGCACGCGGCCGTATGGAGGCTGCAGATCTATCTTGATTCTTGTTCCTCAAGTGCCATCTACCCTGTTTTTAGAGACAGGATCTCTCACATGACCTGAGTTCATCAATTAGGTGAAGCTGAGTGGCCATAGAGCCTTAGAGATCTACCAATCTCTGTCTCTGCAGAAAAGGAATTGTAAGCACATGACACCATCCCTGGCTTTTTCATATGGGTTCTGGGAGGTGAACTCAGGTCCCCATGCTTCCGTGCCATGTCCTTTACTGACTAAGCCATGTCTCCAGCACCCTCCACTACTCTCCTTCAGTGTTACTTTATCTCTGAGCCTACTCACCATGATGGAGGAACATGACCTCCTTTTCACCCAAGAGCAAACCTTCCCCAACTTGACTGTGGTCTTAACCTTTCAGAGTTTGTAGACACACTCTGTGTTCTCCTTCTTGTCGCCCCATCAGCTGCCCTCTCTATGAGTTGGTTCTCTATGGAACTGGTTGTTTCTACCTGTGAGGTGTGAGTTGCTTAGGACATGTAATACCATAAAATAGTTACGAATTTGTTTGAATCTGTATTAAGAAATCAGTTCCAAAATTTTGTGGATTTTAGTGCTTAGAAGACTTAAGCATTTAGGTTTAAAAAGTCAACTGACCTATAGCAATAACAGGTATGATAGCAAGGAGGAGCTGTGGCCTGGGGCACAGTGGGTAAAGTTTGTAAGATGAGTGTGCTGGGCTTGGTCTGGGGCCCTTCGGCATCTCATCCACTATGTGGCCTTGGAACCACAACTTCCTTGCATTGTCTTTCAATGTGGGTGAGTGGCAAAGTTACACCTCTGGAGGCCACACCCGAAACATCTAGACACCATCAATGGCTGATTCAGGGGCTGGATCTCCAAGATCTTTCTTGTGACATTGTGAATGGCTTCCATACCACCTGACCTTTTGTACAGTTGCCTGTGTCCAAATCTCTCCCTTTCAGGATACAGTACAGCCAGTTCAGTGTCCACCCTTCCCTGCATTTTAACAGATTATGTCTGTAATCTCTCTTTTATGACTAAGAGAGTTCCTGGGGGATAGGACTGCACAGTGAATATGGGAGCAGAGGCGGGTGCATAAACGAACCTACAACAGTCTCAAGAGAGCTAAACGAGCCCTTCATCAGAGCACCTAAATGTTACACGTGGCTCTGACACCAAATGTAGCATTGGCTATCCACATTTCATTCTGTGGTCTCAGACTTCTTGCCTCTCACTTTGAAGGTCAGACTCAATTGGGTCCTGAGCTCCTCTTTTAAACTCTTAAGAGTCACGTCTTCATCATGGAACTGAACCGGCTCCAAATATTTGGGAAGCCTTTACAACTTCTCACATGGAGATACAGTATCTCGACTGTGAGATAGCAATCCCCAAACCTCAGCACAAAGAGTTTATATAAATTTAGAGTGGTCTTCAAATATTATCTCATTAATCCTTGCAAATCCCCAGTGAAGAAGCGTCGTCAAAGAGCAAACTGACAGTTGTGCTATAATCTGGTCAAGTGAAAGAACAATATCTCAGACGAGATAATAGCAGACACATCCGCCACAAGGGAAGGCTGACAGGCAAAGCGAGAGAGTGGGAAACAAATAGAAATTTTTATCTCAGGTGTCTTTGAAATAGGGGTTGAGAATGAGGCTCTGGCTGCCATCCGGGGCTTCTTAAAGGCAGGAGAGAGATTTACAAGCAGGCTGGCTGGAAACACATGCATCATTCATGCCTTCTAATTTTTCATGCATAAATGTTTGAGTTGATATTTAAGATCTAGGAAATCTGCTGGGAAGGAATTATAATGTTTTCCGGAGGTGAAGGGAGAAAAAAAAATAAAAAAGAAAGCACCGTCTTAGATGAATTCTTTTCCTACCTAGGCAGCTGAAAAGATACAAGTTCTTATTTGTCAGAATAAAAAGGTAAATATGTTTGATGGGAGTGGTCATTCCTCATCCTCCCAGCCACTGCTCAGTGGCCTGGCCTAACCAGTATCCAGGAACAGCTAAGGATGAAACAGAGCCATCAGAAGTCACTAATCATGCTATATGCTAATAATAAGACGAGAATAAAGGAAGCAGTCTCAGGTTGAAAGCCAATTCACATGTGACCTTGCTTGAAGAGTCTTTGCTGTAATAGACTTAGGAAGGCCAAAGGGGCATTTCCTGCCCAGTCTTGGGTGACCCCTTACCCTGCCAGCCTTGTACCTAAAATTTTACCTCTGGAGACACCCAGGTGGCATGAATATTCCTGTGTGACAATATCTAAAGCTCACATGCTCCTAGGAAGATGAGGGCCAGACTCCTTAACCAGCAGCCCCATTACTGTGGATATCTTTCCCTCACCCCTTTCTCCAGGGCATCTTAGGGTGATTTAGAGATAAATTTAGCTGGATAGGGCTTCAAAACTTTGGTGTGAAAAGGGAAAGATAGAGGGGCAAAAAGAGGGGAGTTGAGGCGTTGGAAGGCGCCGAAGACTTGCCTCATCATGACTTCAGGTTAGCAGGTGAACTATATTCGGATGCAAGCTAGAGCAATAGGCTATGCAAAACTGCAACACGCTTGGTAAATGTGCCCACATATAGTCAGAAACTCCTTTGTAAGACCCTGCTGAGGCTTGTTCCTAATAAACCAACCAACCACCAACCAACCAACCGACCTACCAAGTAACCAATTAAGCCATCAAACAACCAATAAATAGCAACCTTTCCAGTCACTGACTTCTAGGAAGCCTGTACCTTCAGTGGTGTGCTCCTCATGCAAGGGTGAGGACCTGAGCTCCATTCCCAGCACATATTTAAAAAGCTAGGCATGGTGGCATTCATGCTTGGAACATGAAGACTGGATCCCTGAACCTTGGTGGCCAGCCAGTCTAGTCCTAACAGGGGAGCCCTGTACCATGAGAGACCCTGTCTCATAAATCAGCATGCATAGCACCCAAGGAACAGCATGTGAAGCCTGTGGGTTGCCATCTTGCCTCCATATAACATGCACATATGTGTAGAAACACCTGCACATGTGCATACACACACACACACACACCTGCACACACAGATACACATACATGTACTCACAGACACACATGCACACTTCTCACACACATAAGTACACACATATGAAACACAATTTTAAAAAAAATCATTCTAACTTTTAAAGAACCCTACTGTGCGACCTGCCCTGGCCTCTATTCTCAATATCCCTTCAAATTCCTCTAAATAGAGCCCATCTTAGTTAGGATTTTATGGCTGTGATAAAACAGCAATGGAAACTCAGGGAAGAAAGGGTTTATTATATTTCCAACTTACAGTCCATTTGGACAGGAACTCAAGCAGGGCAGGAATCTGGAGACCAGAACCGATGCAGAGGCCACAAAGGAACACTGCTTACTGGCTTGTGCAGCCTGCTTCCTTACAGCATCCATTATTGCCCACAGTGAGCTGGACCTGCCCACCAATCAAGAAAATGCCTCACAGCTTTCCCAAAAGCCAGTCTGGTACAGTAATGTTCTCAGTCGAGGTTCCTTTTTCCAAAATGACTCTAGTTTGTGTTACGTTGACCTAAAACTTGTCAGTACACGTTCCTACTAATATACCCCCACCCCAGACACCATCTCCCTCAGTCCTTCAAATATTCCGTTCTCTCACCTACCTGCTCCCCTTCATCCAATACCAAACTCAAGCTTGCCCCTTCCAGGAAGCCTTCCTAGACCTCCACGGTGGGTTACGTTCCTCTCCTGTGTCTAGCAATACATAAAAGACAGCTTATAACTATTAGTTTCAGGTACAGGTAGACCACCTGACTCGGCCAGCACCCACGGTGTGAGACTTAGTCCTCAGCATACTGGAAGACGTGAACATGTTTACTGTTAAGGAATGATTCTTTTACGTGCTAAAGGCTGGTCAATACAAAAAAAAAACAAAAAAAACAAAAAAAAAACAAAAAAAAAACAAGCAAACAAATAAAGCCAAAAAACAAAACACAAAAACAAAGGAACTCCGTTCTTTCGAGAAGAAACTAAGGCACACACATTTCCTGTTCTGTGGAGGAAATATAAATTCATTCGAGGTACTTGAAACATCATTTGGGAAGACACATTAGGAGTATACTGAGCAGTCACTTTATAACCTTTGACTCCAGTATTCCTCTTTTGGGAATCTATCCTAAACAAGGTCACATGATCCTGACGGTGTTAACAGAGTGTTGTTTACAATAAAAATAGCCAGAACACAAGTAAATGTCCAAGTTATGAAAACTCATGAATGTGAAGGAGACTTACAATAAAACATAATTCAATTAAAAGGATTTTAAA
The DNA here is from genome assembly GCF_011762505.2 of Arvicanthis niloticus. Taxonomy (NCBI): domain Eukaryota; kingdom Metazoa; phylum Chordata; class Mammalia; order Rodentia; family Muridae; genus Arvicanthis; species Arvicanthis niloticus. The sequence goes on along the minus strand of NC_047668.1, from coordinate 58,469,068 downwards.
ATCCACATGGGATAAGTATAACTGCATAAAATAAAAAATGAACAGATGTTAAACATATGTACGAAGGCACATTAAATAATTTACATAATTCTTCTAAATCTTGGAAGATTTTATTTTTTAAAACATACATGTGTATGAAGTAGATGTGTGTGTGTGTGTGTGTGTGTGTCTGTCTGTCTGTCTGTCTGTCTGTCTGTAAATATGAACCTGTGCAAGCGCAGTTGCCCTAGTTTCCAGAGAAAGGCTCCTGACTACCCTGGTGTTTGATTTACAGGTGGTTGGAAAGTCCCTGGTGATGTTCTAGGAAGTGAGCTCAGGTCCTAGGGAAGCAAGCAGCACTGAGCCGTCTCCCCAGCCCCTTCTGTAAGTCCTTGAAATATTTTCAATGTAGTCTTATTATGCTTTCTGGGATGGTTTCAAACTTGAGGCCTCAAGTGACCCTCCTGCCTTGGCCTCCAAGGTAGCTGGGATTAAATTATATGCCTGGCTTGAGTCATTTACAGCTAAACACACATCCTGTGCAGCGGGTATTTTCCTATCTCTATTTTGTATACCATGAAGCGGAGGCACAGAGAGGCTAAGACAGGTGCCCTAAATCACACAGGAATTAAGTGACAGGGAATTATATCCAAACCCAAGAAAAAGTAGTTCTTGTCACTGTGCTAACAAACTTTAAGAGTTTGGAAGAAAACAGAATCAAGTGCTATTGCTTTTTAAGGCTGTAAAACGTATAAGTGGATTTCTTTTCATATATTTAAATTTTTCTATAAGTGGCCTTATGCTGGCTTTACAACAAACATTTTAATAACAGTTTCCAAACCTTAACCATACAGCCATCTTCAGCTGTTTTCTGAAGCATGTTCACCACAGCAGTTGGTTTACATATTCTGGAACTGTCTTCAAGGGCGCTGTTTAAATACTAAGTTACCTGATGCACTCGTAGACACATAAAACTAAAATTGTATTTCTGTTCATGTACTTTCTCCTTTCCAATAATGTGTATTCAGAGCAGTGCGCAACATATGGGATTTGGTATTTATTCTCTAGAAGGTTCTCCACAGAAAGACAGCAGTCCACCACTCAGAAAACAAACAAACAAACAAAACCGAAAACACAAACAAAGCCAGGAGACCCCTCCTTTGTCTAGCTTTCCAGCCTATGAAATATGATTGCTGTGGGGTGGAGAGTTGGGGGTGTGCTGTGAAGGGAAAAGAGACGTGCTGCAGGCCCTGCCTCTGCTCAGAACAGCCCACTACTGCTGCTGGGAGGAAGGCTCTCCATCCATAGCTTGGGCTGTGTTCTATAGCTATTTTCTTATAACTGAAACTCCCTACTGGAGGGGCGAGCATGGGAGGGGAGAATCATAACACCCAGGAGGCTCAGCAAATCCCAAGGCTCGGGATGCTCAGAAAGTCACAAGACTCAAGCTGTACCTCTGCCTAGGTTAGAGAAGTACTGAACAATTATGGGAGAGGGGAGACTTTTCAAAGGACCGGCCTGGGAGCTGGAAAGGGAACTCCAGGTGTGGAACATTCTTGAGTAGGGGTGGGATAGCCTCTCTCATGACCAACTGCCTTTGAGCCACCCAGTTCCTGTAAGCAATTCCTCCCCAAATCCTGTAAATAACCTCCAATATACTCATTGGTTCAGTAAACTAGATGTGGGTGAAATCATTTCTTTGGTTTGTCACCAGTACCCAGTCTGGGCTGAATAGACATTTGTTCAGACATCTCCAGGAAAAGTCATACAGCAGGGGAATGTCTGGGCGGTGGTTGAGGGGGAGTCTGGTGGTGTCTTTATGAGGTACAAGAAAAGGTATCCTTAATCTTGTGTTGAGTTAATTGAGTTTGAAGTCTCTGTAAACTAAACCCAAGCCCTCCTGAATCTCCTGAGCTCTCCTTCAAACGGTTTGGATGCTCCAGAGGAGGTATACTCTCATGGCATGAGCCCTGAGAGAAATCTTAGGAATGCAGGAAGACCACCCCTGCAGCCTTCCTCAGGCCTGGGGACAGAAGGGGAACACATGACTGGAGAGCCACTTTAGGGAGGACAGTGGTGCAGTCACATTGGCTCAAAACTTAAAGACTCCCTCTCTCTGATCTCAATCCCATACCCAAAAGAACATGAATGAAGACAGTCATCCAAGTGACGGTTACTGGGGAAACATTGGCTGTGGCCAATCCTGGTTGGTGCTAGATGTTTTAGAAGTCTCCATGCTAGTGGAAGACACACAATTCATGCCCAGATTAATGGTAACGGATAATCCCTGGATGTATAATCCTTTGCTAGCATGAGTGGGAAGGGGAGGAGGAGCTCTATGCAGAATGAGAGGCACAGGGAAGTCGTTGTGTCTACACTGGTGCTTGTGTAGGATGTAGCAGACACAGGAAATGAAGAGACTCGAGCTATCCTCAGCATGGCAAACATGGCTCTGGCAGGCTTTCCCCTTCCCCCATTCCCTCTGCCTTGATAAAAACCATTAGATTACATTCTTAAAGCTAGCCACCAAGGTCTATTCCCTTATTTGGCCACTTCCTCTCCTGAGGTTGATTACCAACATCCAGCTAGCCAAAGTATTGAAGTCCAACAATCAAGAGTCCCCTTGTGGTTACCCTAATTAACCTGGTCAATCAAAATTAAAACACCACATCCTGATAGGAGGTTTCCCCTTTTACCTTTATAAACTGCCATTTGCTTATGGGCCATGCCTGCCTCCTCTGTATCCAGAGGCAGTCCTTTGTCCCCCAGGACAAATACTCCTCTCCCTTTCCCTGTTCCCTTCCCCTTCTTTCTCAACCTCAAATTCCTGTCTTTTCTCTTATTCCTGCCCTTTGTCCCTCTGGGGCAATCAAATCTGCTTTGTGCTGAGAACTTGGTCTTGGGGTATCTGTGGGGCTACAAGTCCCTTTATGAATGAGCATCTGGACTGGAGGTGTAGGCAGTACTTCCTGCCTAGAATGCAGGAAGCTCTGGCTTTGACTCTCAGCATCGTGGCAAACACATATGATAGTGTATGCCTATAGGCCTAGCACTTGGGGTGTAGACGCAGGGGGATCAAGAGTTCAACATTATCCTACACTACGTAGCAAGCTTAAGGCCATACTGGCCTATAAAAGACCCCATCTCAAAACCAACAGATGAAAAATCCAAACAATGAAAACAGCAGCTTAAACAAAACAAAACAAAAAATAGCATCTATAGATGGTAATGCACTAGACAGTTTCCACTATTTTCCTCTATTTTTTTATTTTATAAATAAGAAAATTAAAGATTATCTAACTAAAGAAGGGCTATAGTTGAACTTCCAGATTAATTCTCCTTGACTTCCAAACCCTATATATAATAAGAAGGAAGGAAAATCTTCCACACTTTGAAACAATATTTGACCATGTACCAAGCTCTTTGCCTGCACGTGTCACTGGAGTCTCTCAATAGCCTGCAAAGTAGCAATTATAATTACTTCAATTTCACAGATCAGAAAACTGATAACCATGAACTATGAGAGACAAATAAGCTAGTAAGTGGCTAAAGAAACCATGAATGCTCTTTTCTGAGGGTTCAGCCCATGCCAGCTGCCCTCTCTGGATATCAGCCACTTACTCTGATTGCTACAGCCAGGCAAGACCAGGACCAGACTTTTGGAGATCTACTAGGGTTTGAGATTCCTTTCCTGTTCCATGGAGAGGAGGCATGGGAATTTTTGTGTGTTATCTAAGAGGGAGCTGGTATGGGTACGCACTAGGGAGCTACAGTCTGGCTGGAGGAAGCTTTAAGAACCCCTAAAGTTGCATCATGGCAGGGGAAGGCATTTCCTGCCAGGAGAAAAACACTTGCAGTGGCTGCATGGGTCTCTGGGAGCTGTAGAGTCTAGACCAGAGGCTTCTGCGTCCCCACATTCACAGGTTAAAGTCCTAACCTCTAGTGTAATGATGTCTGGAGATGAAACCCTTGGGAAGTCGCCGAGTTTAAATGAGGTCAGAGAGTGGGTTCTTCAGGATAAACCAGCATCCTTAAAAGGAAAGAAATTGATCCACAAGAGATCAAGAAGAACTGCAATCTAGGATGAACCTTCAACAAGAACCTTAAAGCATCTGTGTCTTGGACTTCTCATCTCCCAGAAGCCTACTGGGCTGTTGTGTATAGTATTTGTCCCTGGTGTTTTGTCGTAGCAGCCCAAGCAGAGAGCCTGCTCACTTTGCTGTTAATGCTGCCTCCTCCATGTCTTCAGAGGCAATCCAAAGGTGGAGAGTCACAGCAAAAATAAGGCCCTTTCTTCCTCAACTGCCAGACACACCCACATTCCCTAACGATGCCTAATGCCAGGTACCACCAGACCCACAGCTCAGCAGAGCTACATTCGGGCTCCACTGGGTAAGAAGCTTTCTGCTTGGAAGGCAACAGTCTTGTCCAGACCTTTACGGCTTCTCTTTTGTGAAAGATTTCTCCCTTGCCCAATTATAATAGGAAATTCTCCTCTGTCCTCTAGCCCTGGCCGCTCTTGCACAGTCCCCAGCAAGGGCATCAAAATGAAGATTTGCTTGCCTGTCAGTCGCCTCCCCCACCCCCCTGAAATGCACCACTCTCCGTGGATGCTGCAAACAAACCGCTGCATTAGACAGCCACTAGCCCGTTCCTACACCCTCACAGAGCACATGAGGATGATTATTGTATTTCTTGTGAACAGCAACGGGCAGGGGAATTGAGAGGCTCTGATCTGTCCAACTGAGTCTCTGCCTGTTTTACTGCTAAGCCCCTCACAGCAGGAAGCAAACGAGGAGCAGCAGCGGGACTCTTCTCGACCCCCCACCCCCACCCCCACCTTGACCCTCACTCCCACCTCGACCCCACCCCCGACGCCTTTGAAAGTGTCCCAGGACTGTTCTGTAGGAGCCAGAAGAAGAATGCTGAAAGCTTTGAGTTCTTTGATTCAAATATGAATTGAACCGTCATCTGGGCTTTAAGCTTAGGGCGGCATAATAAGTGTTAAACAATTCATCTTCCTGTCGGGAGGCGGAAAGCAATTTACTCATTACCATTTAAGCAGGCAGAGAGCTTGTGTGTCTAAGGACAGAAAAGTTTAGCATGCCCCACATTTGATGACACTGCAAAGGGCCCAACTTGAAAGGAACTGCTGGAGAGGAGGAAGGGGTGAAGTGAGCTTGGGAGCCTCAGACCTTGATTTGGCTTGGGAAACGTCATTAATTCTCTTTTACAATCCAGCCGAGGAATCAACCACACTCATTTTGAGAAGTCTTTAGATGAAGAATTGGTAAATTCAATAAAGCTTGATCTTATTCCTTAGATTTCGCTCAGTCCCCAAACAGCTATGTGTAAAGTTAAATGTGTGTGCTAAGCTACATTCTTTTCCCTTTGACTTCCATTACGATCTCACAGATATGTTTCCTTGAGACCCTGAAATACAATAAAAGCACTATTTAGGCTTCTTATGATTCTCAGCTAGTGTTTTACCTTTGTCAACAGGCAATCCATGAGCATTAAATCCTCCCACACACCCACAAGTAAAATTTACAAATTCTCTCCATCCTTGCACATCCAGAATGAATTGCAGGAACTTGCCATTAAAACATGGTATATAGCTAATTTTCATTTTAGTGTGATTTTTCCTGAGTCTGTGGGACTATGGGACTGAGTGTATAAGCAGCCACAGTTACCAAGAGACTGCTTTAGTGTTCCAGCTGAACTTGGGAGCTGGAGAAACCATATGGAAGAGATGTGGGTTTGGTAGGGGGAAAAAAAATTCAGTAGAATCATCGCACAGATATACTGAACTCTATTCATTGTAGTGGCATTCTGTATAAAATGCTTGAGTCAGAAAATAAGTCTTGCTATCTTAATAATTAAAACCAAATCTTTGGCAGAAACTGGATTGTACAAACTGTTTGCAATAGTCCAGATATAATGCATATATTTCAATTCAAATAAATCTCAGACTAAGCAAACCTTACAAGAGAAGCCACTGAAAAAACAAACCAAAAAAAAAATATCTGCAGAACATAGAATGTAATAGAGTTACACGGCACAGATTTTCTACGGCAAAAACTGTGATGTTTTTGTCCTAAGCACAGGGACAAGTCATTCTTCCTAATGTAGAGAAGATGTAAAAACCTGTGTAAACTTTCTTCTCAGTGTGACCAAAATATGCAGGTAAGAACAACTTAAAGGTAGAAGAATGTACTTGCTATTATTGTTAAAATTTGTTATATTTATGCATTATCTCTGTCTCTGTGTCTGTCTACCCCAACCCCATGTGTGTGGTGTGTGTGTGTGTGTGTGTGTGTGTGTGTGTGTGTGTGTGAGATGTGGTGTGTATGCATCATGGCCTGCACATGGAAGCCAGATGGCCATTTTCTGGAGTAAGCTCTTTCATTCCACCATGGGTCTGGAGATGGAACGTAGGCAGTCAGCCTTGGTAATAATTGCCTTTAGCCTCTGAGTGATCCCGATGGCCCAGGAAGAACTGATTTTGTTCATAGTTTCAGAGCAGCCAGTTCCTAGTTTATTAGCTCCATGTGGTAGGAGAGTCTTTAACTCATGGAGGACAGGAAGCAAAGACAGGAGACATGTCTGGTGACCAAGTATAATCTTCAAGGGTATATTCCCTAGCTGACCCAGTTCCTCCATTTTTGACCTTAAAGTCTCTACTACCTCCTCAAATAGAGACACGAGTTGGGGGATAAGCATTTAACACATGAGCCTGTGGGGGAGTCATGCTCATGTTAAAACTGTGGTGGAACAGAAGTGAAAACGCAATCTAAGGTTGCCACACACATGTTTAGAAGAAAGCTCTTCACTTCCTGTGATGAGCTGCGAGGTGCCATTTGGAGAAGGCGAGGTCACTGCTAAAGCAATGGCACTCGAGCTAGACAGTCTTTCGGGAAGAGTTCCCCCTTCACACATGCCTCGGTATACTTAAGAAGTTCTGTATGCAACAGACAATCTTCAGGGATGCTGCACATTCAGTACAATTAAAGTAAGTTATCATAATAGCATCAAAGCTCTGTATGTTGCACAGCATCCCTCTGTATAAATGCTAGATAACTTCAGACACTAAGGGGAAAACGACACAAGTAGAAATTTACTTCTGAGCACAGGTGTTCCTTCAGGCAGCTCATGTGAGAGCACACAGACAGGCAATGGCCTACCTCAGTTTTATTTGCCTGAATCTTTCTTAGAATGGGTTACACAATTTTCTCGCAGAGTCCTTGGATTTTCCTGTAGGGTGTTTAAAGCTGAGACTCATGGGAGAATCTCATCCTGAATACTCTACAATTGCTCGTGCAATTTTTTTTCTCTTACCTTTAAGTACAGTTTCCAAGAAACCATCATCCCAGGCATTTTTTTTCCTGCGTTTAGAAAACTGCTCTCTGTCCTTCAATAATGACAATGGCAGTAATAGTAATATCTAGCATGACTGAGTTGCTAGGCCATCTGTTCAGTGTTTTGCATACACCATCCTGGTTAATCCTGACAACCTTCCATACTGGATATTATTACTACTCCCATTTTACAGATACAGGCATTAATCAATCACACTAGAGTAAAAAAGATGAATGCATGTTGGTTTGGCTCCATAGCTTAATCATTAAGCTACTGGGTAAGGTATTGACTCCGTAGGGGTTGCCTTTACAGACCAAGCCCTATGAAATGATGGTATGTCCCAGAAACAGTAGACTATGGACCAAACAGTTACAAGTCTACTCTTTGCCCTTGCCTTTCATTTCCATGAAAGTGTTTCAATAGAGGACAGTAAGACTGTATCTCATGTCACTTTGTGTCTGCTGTCTTCTGAAGGTACCCCAAGAACCATCCGAGTCTTGACAAAACTTGATTGCACATCAGCCACAGCGTTAAAATGTTGGGAACTGATATTGAACAGGGTGAGGAAAGACACTGGGTGGATGCCCAGGGAGCTTGATAAATGGTTGGCGAAGTTTTCTCATTTCAGCTTCTTCCAAAACCACTGTGGGAAAAATACAAGTTTCTCCTCCTTGCCAAGAAAGAAGAGGGTGAGGAACTAGATAAAAGGTGAACTTCGGGATACTTTGGTGTTAACAGAAATTTCAGTGTGTGTGTGTGTGTGTGTGTGTGTGTGTGTGTGTGTATGATTGTCTTTAAGTCCATATTACATAATAGCCATATACAGTCCATATACAGTTTTTCCCAAAGGCAAGGTATACAACTTCTGGTGTCATTCTCATCCCCATGGATCAAAGGCCACTACTAATCTTTCCATACCTGTGTTTAGATATAAACTGTATAACAAATGATTTCTAATTTTTAGCATCACAAAAGTAAAAATATCTAGAAATTTAAATATGCAAGACATTCAAATAAGAAAGTTAATTTAGTGAATCTACACTAAAGAAATATGTACACCTTTGATAAAAATGTAAACTAATACCAGTCGGACAGTTCAACATGCAACTGTGAGATTCAGTAAGAATTTGTACATCCATGATGTCATAGGTTTTCTTCCTCAAGATTCCTTAGAGAAAATGCTTTATTGGCACATGTTATTCAGCAAGGGGCAATTTGGAGTATATCTATGATGAGGGGATGCTGTTCAAGTAAACTTCTGACAAATCAAAGTTAATGTTGGTCTTTATCATCACAGTAGGGAGGAGCTATACTCAAATTCTAGACAGTCCAGGGAAGTGTTGACAACTCTGAGATGCCAGATAGCTTGGCTGGGCTATATGGATTCATGAGTAAGAAAGGAGACAGCTCTCAGGTCCATCTCCCCTCCCCCAGAGTCTGCTTTCCTGGTGCTGGTGGGAGGGGCTAGGGATAAAGAATTAGTGCTAGAACCCACAGATCTGTTAAGTATCAAATTTGTAACCTTGATAAATTAGCCAATGTCTTTTTTTAAAAAAAACTGTTTTTACCTCACCAAACAGTATCTTCTCCATGTAATAACGAACCATGTAGCAAATGGAATAGATATGAAAGCTTTCTGGAAGGTGTAAGGCAGTTATGCACTGAACTTCATGGTGAGCCTATTTTTCAATCTTGAGAATTAATATTGGATCTAGGAATGTAGCTCTCAAGGTCCTAGGTCATCTGGTCCTATCCCCTGCTCTGCCTTAGTTTCTCCTCTTCTGATCCATATCCCATCCACTACAGTACCATCAATGGCTCACCATCCACAACCCTGTGAGAGCCAAGCACTGCACATTACTGTGCTCTGGTTAATATCTCAGAAATACATCATTTGATTATGGGAACCCTGGGAAGCAGAAGACAGAAGAAGGATCCTCATCCAGTTGAGAGATGGAAAATAAGTGTCTTGCACAGACTCCACACAGAAACTGAGGAAGCCAGGATGCAGGTCCATAAATGTACTTAGTACTTGTACAAATACTAATGTAGTTGGTACTTAGACTTCATACTTAGTTTCATGTAGAAAGCTTTTGTAGGTCTCTAGCCAGCTGTGGTGAACTCCAAGAGGGCTGAGACTCCCTCTTCAGCTATGTGCATACAGCTTAGCACAGAGTATGAAATCAATAAAAGGAAGCGATCCTGTGCTGAACCTATGAGAGTTGAGAGGTAGCCAGGTTTCCTAAGGGTCGTGGATGTACTACTATGGACTGAATAGTTTTCCATTCTTCAAATTCATCTGCTGAAGCCTTTAAACTACAATGTGATCATATTTGGAACCATGGCTTTTAGGAAGTAATTAAGGAAGACAAAAGGAAAAGATTCAGAGAGACTAACTCACCCCCATACCATTGGCAGGGATGCAGAAATAGCACACTCATTCTAGAAAACAGTTCTTAGAAACCTAAATATCCAGTTAACCAGAAGACTTGGCAATTGCCCATCTGAGAATCTGTCCCTGAGAACTGAAGATAAGGTCACATAAAAACTTGTACATGAGTGTTTATAATAGGTCTAGTCATAACAACCCCAGACTGGCAACCTGGGTGTTCTTCAGCAAATGGATGTTTAAGCAGACTGTGGCATCTTTATACCATGGGGTATTATTATTCAGCAATAAAAGAATTAAACCATTGATGTAGAAGGAAAAAAAAACTGGGAGGATCTATAGAGAATTTGTGAAGAATAGAAAAATGCAAGCTTCAAAAGTTATTGATGTAGAGTTCATTCTTAAAATTATATTTAAAAAAAAAAACAGAGTTAAAGAGTTAGATGACAGAGTAGTGATTTCAATGTAGACCAGGCAGGGATGAAGTTGGTGAGAAGTAGATGTGAATGTAATAGAGGTTCCCTGAGGTACTAAGAATGTTGTATATCTTAATTCTGCTGTAGTAATAGCACTCTTGAGGTTTTCAAGATACTAGTATTGATGGAAACTAGTGAAAGAAACCTGGCATCTGTGGTGTTATTTGGTGTGCGAATCTGTAAATCAATAAAATTATATTTTGTTGCCAAAAAAGCTTAAGGTGGGAATTAAATCTCACATTGGATAGTGAAAGAAACTTGGAAAGCAAAGGGTGGGTGCACCACAGTGAAATGAACAAGGGAGCTCTGTGGAGATCTGTGGAATTTATTCCGTACTGACTCCTTTGAACTTCATAGTCACAGGGCTCTGCTGTCATGTCAGCAATGATGGGAAGCAGAGCCTAAGAGTGGGTGACTTCTAAGATGACAATGCTTCCTGTCCTAGCTGCTTTTATGAAGTTTAAGTGAGACCATGCTCCAAAGGACTCAGAACATGACCATACCCCAACATATACCAGCCTTCAGGGATTAATGGTATGAATGAGAATGTTCCCCATAGTCACAGGCATTTGAATACTTAGTCCCCAGTTGGTGGCACTGTTTGGGGAGATTTAAGTGGTACCACTATGCTGGAGGAAGAACACCATTGATCTTTGAGATTAAAAAGCCTGGCTTACTTCCAGTTTGCCTCTCCCTCAGCCCCACCCAATGTATTGTGTTCCTATTTGAATATGTGAGCTCCTGCCCTGCTCCTGTCACCATGCCTGCTATTTTCTGTCATGGTGGACTTTTATCTCTTTGGAACTGTAAGCGCAAATAAAGTCTCCTTTAAGTTGCCTTGATCATGGTATTTTGTCACAGTGACAGAAAAATGACTGATATAGTATCCACCTTAGAACTGAACTCACCTACCACCTCATCATCTCAGAAGGATGCTTGGCCAATAATTTCTAATTTGTTTGTGGTGACAGGAATAAGCATATGCAGGGAAGCCTACCTTGCAGAGGATGTGGATGTGCCTGTAACCACGCCAACCAGGAAAGGAGACAGCTGTGGTCTAGCAGAGGTCCTTTGTCTTCTGGCTGCCTCTGACTTCTCTATCTTATCAGCAGAACATCCTCTTTCTTCCCAGTCTCTAGTGGGCTATAGAACTGGCACTATATCACGTTACGTGCTGTCAGAAGATCTGGATAGAACTGTGTCATTACCTCTCATTAGCAAATGACCCCAGGCAAGTCTCTGCCTGAGCCTTGCATTTCTTATATATAAGATACAAATCCCACTTCATGGGGTAGCTATGGAAATTAAATTGGCCTCTGTGAGGCATGTATGTAGCATATATGGAGCACATACGGAGGCCTGCTTGTTCCTACATCCCTTAAGACACAGATGAATGTCAGCTTCTTAAGTCAGGGTTTCTATGGACACCCACGGTGAGTTGAAAAATGTCTGAAAGTATAGTTTTGCCTACAGAAACACTCTTAATTCTGACCTTGTAACAGATAACCACATCTCATGGGAGAGGTGGCTTTCATACAGAATCCAGCACCAATTATTGAGTCCCTCTACTGAGCCATCTGCAGAAAAGAGTCAGACTGCTAAACAGAGAATACCCACTCGGACTCTGGGCCTCTTGGGGTAACTTCAGCAGGAGATGGGAACAAATTCACTTCCACATGCAGCTCCAGAAGGGTCCTTGTCCTGCAAAGCCTACAGTGTCCGCATGTGCCGAGGAACATCTTTGCTGACCGCAGTCTCTCCTCCCCTTGACCTCCCAGTGCTGCCCACAGAAAGGAACCTCCACACTTTAAAGAACATGTGTCTCGGAGCTTCATGAATTTATTTCTTTCATATATCCCTCTGCTACATTCCACCAAGGACCTGCGAAGGCTTTACAAGACTCGGTACTCTCAAATAGGAAAGATGTAAATAATGTAAGAAATCAAGACCAGAGAAAATAACATGTTGAGGATAGAAAATCAAGACCAGGAAAAAGTACTATCTCCAGGAGTATGAGCCGCAGGCTTCAATAGTTACAGAGATGAGCTGAAAGTGTGGCACTGAGCTTCATGGGAGCCAAAAGTGACCGAGAAAAGTCATACATGAAGTCAGCAAGCATAAGAAAACACTGGGGTTGGACAGAGGAAAAGCCCTTCCGAATATTGAGACACTTCCTAGGGTATCTTTATATAGAAGACATGATGTAGTAAATAGTGTTATTAACCAAGTCTCCACAAAAGTATAAGGCTGGGTTTTTCTGTTGCATCCTTAGAGACCTACAGTCCCCAAATATTCTAGGAGATGAGGATCAGATACACTGGGACTGGATAGATGGTCTATTAACTACTCACCGTTACTCCAAACATCCTTTGAGGCAGTGAAGAAGCTGTATCTGTGGAAGAGAAAGCCTAGCCCCTAACTCCAGGACCTACTCAAGAAGACTCCAGGCTTCCTTAGTTCTGCCTCATATCCCTGTTTTGTGGAATCGTAAATTCACTTCCACAGTGCACTGCTACTAAACATCTTCTATGGGCCACAGCCATGTTAGACAATGGGCAATTAGCTTTGCAAGCAGTTCTATTTTGGGAGGGGGGATCGTCATTAGTGGAGGGAGAGAACTATCCAGCAGGCACTACTTGCTACTGGTGTAGACACCCACCGTTATCATTGAGGAAGTGCCAGCTGTTACCAGAGGGATTGCCAGGAAGTACTGAATTAGTCTTGAAGGCTCCCTAAGAAATTGAAACTGAAACTGATGTCTGCAGGAAGAAGAGGCAGAGGAGGAGGAGGAGGAGGAGGAGGAGGAGGAGGAGGAGGAGGAGGAAGAGGAAGGGGTGGAGAATGAAGAACTAGCCAGAGAAAGAATCTTATAAATAGGAAGAAAAGCATGTTCAGCTCCTCCAGGTGAGTGAGGTCAGAACTTCCCAGAAGCTGGAGATGTTGGTACATTCTAGAAAGTAAAAACAGTATAGTAGGGCCAAGAAAAGTGGTTGAGAATGAAGAAAACCATAGCCTAGTTCCCCAGTGACCTGGTAAGCCTTGCTAAAATATTGAATTTTTTCTCCAAGAAAAAGGAGTGATTTACAAATTATCAGCGAAGCAATTACAATGCCCCAGGGAGCCAAAAAGAGAAAAAAGCAGGAAACAAGAAGAAAGGGAGACAGGTATGCTTAGCATCAGGCGAGTTCAGGGGACTTAGACATAAATGACTCTCAGGTCAGTACCAGAAAAGTAAACCAAACCAAACCAACAAAACCCTAAACACTGGATTCTTCAAGCCACCCAATAGCCTGTGAGTTGAGCACGCTGAGTACGGTACACTGTGAATCATATCTGCAGCATGTACTAGCCCCTGGGAAAGGCAGGGGCCCTGAGACAGACACTAATAACAATGCAAAGTCACTCATGCTTTTATTGTTCAATTAGAACGAATCCACTCATGTTGGTAGTAATAATAATGATATGTTTGAATAACATAATTGCTTAATAGCCATTCCTTGCCACTCCCACCACCACCCCCTACCACAGGATGAAATGAGAATAATCTTCAGCAGCCTTCATTGTAAAAGAGGCAGAAACAATTGGTTTTCTGTGCTAGTAGCTTTTAAAAAATAAATTATACACAAGGCTGGATATTTCTGAGACTTTAAAGGGGGAAATTTCATGCCAGTTAGCAAAATGCACAAAAGTTATTCTTTTAGAAAAAACACTCTCAACCAACAGGATCTTTCCTGTGGAATTCAAGTGGTTTCTGGGCATTACTGTCACCATTCCCTAGTTGGGGATCTGGCAAATATGTGGTCACCAAACCCAGGGGCATAGCAGATTGATCTTGGGAACATATTAAAAAGTCACCTATGGGGCTGGAGAAATGGCTCAGTGGTTAAGATTACTTGCTACTCTTGCAGAGGACTTAGGTTTGGTTCCAAGTACCCACACAGGGTAGCTTGCAATTGCCCATAACTCCAGTTCTGGAGGATCCAATATGTCTTTTGTTACAGGCACCCATATGCATGTGTGCCTAACGCCTAACACACGCGCGCACACACACACACACACACACACACACACAAAGTAAAATTAAAATTTTACCTAATGGGGGATCTGTATGACTCTGAGGCGGGGTGTACTCTCATGTGACTGTTGGTCAGGCAGAGCTGTGAACCACAGGCTTGGATGAAGATCCATCTTCCTTCTGTCACCAAATATCTAGGGTTGTGCTGAGCAGCGTGGGCGTTTTAAGAGCTGCTTCAACATGCAGAATCTCATGCAGCAAGACTCCCAGGAAGATCTGATCTGCACACACATTGCATATGCGAGCCACTGTAGTCTGGGATGCTACCTTTCACACTGGCTTCCAGGGCTTCCCTTGGTTTAGGAAAAATTATCATGTGGGAAAGTAACCAATTTTCTGAAAGTCTCATTGAAACTTTCTGGCTGAGCCTAAGATGCAATCCTGTTGTCCTTTATCAGCAGCGACACAATTCCTCTCCCATGGCCATAAATAAGTTCTGAGAAAAGAAGCTGAATCAGCAAAGGTAAATCAAGTCCGGTATTGTGCTGGCTCATGCATATATTGGGAGATAAACAAAAAAGCATGCACTGAAGTCTTTGCATATTTCTTTTAAATATATAAGTAGTAACTAATCAGACATTGACTCCACATCTGGATCTGCATAAATTTCAGTATTATATATCCTCCTTACTTTCTTCTTCTTTTTCATTTTTCTTCTACTAGGGACAGAGCCCAAAGGTCTCACGAATACCAGGCAAATGCTCTACCACAAAGCTATATCCCCAGATCCTAGGCTTTCTCCTTAACTTCCCGAGTCCTTCTCATCCTGAACCATCTTCCACAGCTTCTTCCATCCAGCATCTTTGTCTCGTTTTTACCTCTACAAAAGCAAAGCAAAACAAAGAAAACAACACCCTGCAACAACAACAAAATGTGCTGTAATGGGTAATGTCTGGATCATTCTTTCCCTCTACTTCTATCTGTCTAGTTTGCCTGCTTTTTCTTTTTCAATCATTCATTTAGTTATTCAGCCAACTGATATTTAATGAGTACTCATGTAGCATGACAACCCAAGTGTCTCGGAAAGAGATGTGAAACAGAACCTTTATCCTTCTTCTTAGAGCTCATAGTTCATTTTGGATGTAATCGCCAGGAAAAACAGCCCTAAACTGAAAGGAAGAAGTGGATTCACAAATAAAAGACTTTGAGTGTGGCACTGTGCATTGAACTGAGGGCTTCAGGCATGCTGGGCAGGCTTTCTATTGCCCAGGCTGCACTCATGCCTATGGGGCCATCTTGCTTAGGTGGCCAGCACTTTATAGACAGAGCTCTCAACCCAGCTTCAAGATAATCTTTTCTGACGGGAAATTAATGAAGGTTTCTTTATAGTCATAGTTGGCTGAATGGCACTGGAAAGTGAAAATAACATGGTTATTATGTGTTCAATTTTCTGGAGCTGGCCCTGAAAGAAAGGTACATTAGTACCAAGGATACAGTGTGCACAAACACAAAGTGGTCACTGTGTATTTTTACATCTACACATACCAAGAGACTTCAGTAGCCCTTGCATGGATGGATGGAGATTATGCATAATATGTGTGTGTGTGTGTGTGTGTGTGTGTGTGTGTGTGTGGTGTGTTATTGGAAGATTATGTAGGATCCTAAATTATAGGCTAAGGAATCTGAACTGTACTGAGTAATAAGTAGGAACTACCAAAATTGTCCTCAATGAGGAAGTGATATAACTGAGTCTGAGATGGCCGATGAAATTGCTGCCAAAAGCATGCTGACACTGAGACTAGGGGGGAACCAGTGCTTTTCTCATTAGCTGATTTTTCTCATTGCTGTTATCAAATGCCTGGCAAGCAGCAACTTAAAGGAGGAATGGTGAGCTCGGGCTCCTAGCACGAGAGTACATACAGTCCATCATGGCGGAGAAGGCCGGGTGGTTGTGGTGGCTTTCAGCTGAAAGGCTGCTTGCTCATGTCGGAACAGGTCTGAAAGTGAAGAG